>NW_017298535.1:36917-142730 GCF_001594075.2 Trachymyrmex cornetzi
ACACACACACACATATATATATATTTATATATATATATATAAATCTACAGCTAAAAATACTACAACCGAGTTTTCACAGGCCAGAGTTCACAGACAAGTTTTTCACTTTTTTCCATACCTGACTGGACATTAGCCCGTCGTTGGCATGCCTCCGTTGTCTTTTGCGGCTTCTGTCTTTATGCTCGGATGTATTCTTAGTTTTCGCATCTACCGAACACTGAACAGGGCTCAAACTAGACACGGAACTACAACTCGGATTGCGTTTCCTCTTAGGCGCGCTACCAAGCGTACCGGCACTATTAGCACTACCAGCACCTCCGAGAACAGTACCGCCGCTCTTCGAATCCGATGATATCGGTTGGGCCTTGATCACAGAACGTGAAATCTTGCCGTCATTCTCGCTTAGCAGTCCGTCGGAACGATGGATTCTCGCACGATCTGACACAATCTGCTGTTGCGGAGGCGGCGTATCGATGATCTCACCTTCCTCCGGCGTGGACGACCTCGGTGGTTGCAAGGTCGCCAAACTAGAGGACGGTCTTTGTCTCGAAGATGGCCTAGTGTCAGGCAATTCCGTGCGTTGTCTGAGCTCTTGTCCTCTCGATAGATTCGAGAAAATTTGCGAGGATATCCTGCTGAGATCGATCTTGCACATAAGACTTGGTACGCCGTTCACATGTGTGAGCGCTGGAGGGGAGCGCAGGAGAGGATTGTTGCCACCACTGGACGTCCGCGAGGACGGTCTTTTGTACGGACTGTCCCCGCCCGTCGGTGTGTGCGTAGCAGAATTACTCGTGTACTCCTCTACGTAGATACCGCATTTACCACCGCCTTTTCCACCTTTCCCACCTTTACCACCCGTCTTCCCGATGCCTCTCGACGTCGAGAAGACGTGGCGCAGCGTGTCGCTTTTCTTCTTATCCTGCACGTTGCCGGCGTCATCCTCTTGCAATTTTGACGCCGGGCTGTTATCGCTATCAGAGTTATCAGGCGAGATCGTCCTCGTTGGTGGTGCTCGAGGTCTGGGTGGCACTCTGACATTTACAATATTTTTATTATAAAAAATATTTATTAGCCTTGCTTGCTAAATAAAAACAAAAGGCAAAAAAGAGAAAACCGGAAAACAAAATATTAAATTATTAATAGATCATAAATGAAATTGCCGTATTATTATTTTATCTTAGTATTAAAAAAAAATTATATCTCTCTTTATCACGTGCAAAATATAAGAGCAAGATATAAACAATTAAATGGAAATTAAATGGAAATATATGCGAAAGCTGCATATTCTAGTAAAGAAGAAAAAAAGAGATAATTAATGCATTAGAATAATTGTATGAAAAATAATTTACCGAGCGACTTTGATGCGATTACTCCTTACAGACACCTCTGATTCACTATCGGAATCCGAACCGCCGGTTATATTGGTCACTCTAGATCTGGGCTGCCTAGGTTTGCCTTTGGCGGAACTTTTCTTCTGATCCTGCTTCTTCGGCGAGTCCAACAAGTTGCTCCGCTTGATGGGGGGAACTCTTGTCCATCTCGCGGTGTCGTCCTCGGAGGCACTATTATTATTTTTCCTGTTCGGTGGCGAACTCTCGTCGTCGCTAGACGACAGACTCAGTCTCGATCTCTTTTCGTTTCTGGTTGGTACTACGGCCGACACTTTGGTAGGTCGGCGATCACTTTCGGAATCACTTTGTGATTTCGAGTCATTGTCGTCGTCACTTGAGGTCACCGTTTCCTTCGATTTGGGTGGCTTTTTCTTGCCAGGAGTGGCGACCGTTCTCGTCCGGCTGCGGGACTTGCTATTCTTCAGATTCTCGTCCGACGTCCGGTGACTGCGTTTCGGACTCTTGATGGATTTCCTGGGTCGTCCGCGTTTCTTGGTATCGGTCACTTTTGGCTTCTCCGTCTGGGCGCGATTGTCTTCAACCAATTGATTCTTTTCCTGATCAGAATGATGATCGCTGTCGCTGAGAGAACTCATGTTATGAGACCTCTTCAAGGCCTCGCCGAGCTGCCAATCATGAGACTGTTCCCTATGTGATCTGGTTTCCGTCGTTATTTCATGCGTATTCTCCCGCCTGGCATTATCCTGTAAAAACAATGCAATCCTTTTAAAATAAATTCTCTGACATAATTTTTCATATAATTTAAACATATAATCAAATAACTTTTTCGACACATTTGTAATCTTATCTAAACAACTTTACGGCGAAATTATACTCTATTGATTTATATGTGTCTATTGACTTGTTTTTATTTATATTACCGAGGTTTTTATTAACTTCACTAACTTCATAATTATAAGTTGAAATGTTTGTCATATTATTGTACATATTTAGTTTATAATATATAGAATTAGGCACTAAGAACTAGATCGATTTACTTAATCTTCAGATTTTAATCTACTGTTCCACTGAGCTAAGAAATAAATTTTTACTTTTAAACATATCTATATTTTTATATAAAAGTTGTATACTAAAATGTTTTAAAATTTCTTTCTTAAAAGTCATTTCCTCAGATTTTTAAATATTACAACATATTAACAAAATTGTGACGATCGTGGTATAGTGAATTGCGGGGCTGCTTTCTGTGCCAAAGATCGAATTCAAATCCATCCAGAACATATATATTAGATTTTATTTGATCATCTCTCGGAAGGCAATGACGAGAGCATCTTTGTCATAATAACCTCTTCTGACATGATCATTCGGATCCGGAGTTAAAAAACTAAGTCTCACATATCAGAGGATATATATTATGCAGAAAAGGTCACCACGTCTCTGATAAGAGACGAACACAGACTGGGAAGAAGAAACAATTCAAATATTGCTCCATAATTAATGTAAACAGTCTTACCTGAGCAGGTTTCGATTCGGCGTTCTGATTGCCGTTCTGCTGCAGAAAAGAAATGAGGTCCCAACGACGAGGTTCCTCAGCAGGCGGCGGTTCCACCAGATTGTCCTGCTTCGGTGAAACTGAGGGCGGTGTCGTAGGCCCCTTGGATGGCGGCGGTGCCGAGGTCAGGTCGTCTTCGTCCTCGGAATCATCGCTGCTGTCCGAGCCGGAATCTGAACCAGAATCCGAGCTCGAGCTGGCGCTTCCGGAGCTATGCGGCGCCTCGACTGGGCTCGACGGTTGGCCGACGACAACCGGATTCGTTGGGGAACACGCGGATGGCAGGGGATGATTGACACCCGCTGGAGGAGACAGCACTCGCTCCGGTGTCGCCCGTTTCGGTGGCGGCGACGGGTATCTCGGCGGGCTGATCGGCCGCGAGGGTGACAATGGGCCCACGGGTGACATGATCATGGGCGACATAGGTGTCAAGGGCGGCGGTGCCGATGTCATCAATGGTGTCGATAGACTGTAAGGATGTTTGATCAAACGATGCTCAAAATTGGACATCGTGATTTTCGATAAAGGTATCGAGACACTGGAAATCGTAGAAATTTCTTGTTGGGCAATTGGAATAAATTTTTCAATTTCAAGATCACGATATATAGTTGGAAAATTCATATTAAATTTAACACGTTTCACATGTCCCAGACCATTCCAATTTTTTATTTAACACAAAATATGTCAGGAAGTAACACAATATTATATACAAAAAAAAATAACAAAAAGTACAAGACTAACACAATTTGTAAGCAAATTATAAAAGCATATTTCCTCTGTAAAATATAAATTATTTAAAATAAATTAAATTAATACATTTTATTCATTTATTTTAGAATTTACGTTTTAAAAACATTATTTTTATATTAATTGTTCACTTACTTATAAATTGTGTTATTTTAATTACTATAAGAAATGTGGATATTTAATACTACAAGAAATATTAATTTAACATATAAAATGTTCATATAACGCAATCACATGTTCAATTAATACTCGGATACATTAAAAATTCAACACAAAAGTTTTTTAACAAAGACCAATCTAACACAATTACAAAATGTTTCATACTGTATATACACGTGTATACTCGAAGAAAATTAATGTGCAGGCACTTAAGAAAGGTATGAGATTTCCAAAAAAATTCTCTTTCTATTTTTTCGTATTAAATTATTTAAAACATTAACTGTAAATGTTTGTGTCAAAAGCATGATTTCGAAAATATCTTGAGATATCTTCTCAAGAACGTTAAAAAAACTTTCAAAAGAAGTGTTTCAAACATTTAAGAACTCTTTTTTTAAAAGTCTTTAAGTATAATAAAATAATTTCGAGAAACGGCAAGCATTATACTTTTTATTATTAATTCCTTGTATTATTAATCCTAGTTAATTTCCGTAAACAACATAGATTAGTTAAAGTTACGAATAAGGTACTTACACGACCGTGAGATCCGGACTCCTGTTTCCTCTCGTCGGTCTCGATGATGTTTCCTGGGAATAAGAAGAAGACCGCTATCAGTAATTTCGCCGTGAAATAAAGTGGAACGGAATCTTTCTTGTCGTGATGAACGGCCACTTAGTTTTTCGTCAAATGCGATTCGATCGTATCGGTTTGCGAAAGTACTTTGCGGTATTGCAAAAAATCAACGAAAAAACAAACTTGAAGGTGAAAGTGCAGTTAATCGTTCAATTTTTATATAGCTTCAAAATTTTACTTCAGAAAGCGCGTTGTTTCATTATATAATATTGCAAACAATTAATATTATAAACAATATTTAATTTAATAACTGATGATTCACTTAATTTCGTAACAATAATAATAATAATAAGTAATTATCATTAACATATCTATGTTTAATAACAATGCATTAAAAGATTAAATGTCTCTTCAGATACGTTACCTTGTTCTCCTCATCCTCGCTCTCTTCATCCGACAAGATCAGATCCTCCGCGATATTCCTGCAACAGAAAGAAAGAGCCGTTCGATTTCATTCCGAGATTGAGGATCACTGAGTCGTGTGATTCACCGAAGTGCCTCAGCGAAGCGAACGCCAAGAGGGATTTATATCTCGCTGTTTAGCGCAATCCCTCTGAAATCGCTCGAGCGCCACTCGTCAAACAAGGAAACCCGTTCGGCGCGACTATACGGACGCGAAAGAGAGTCTCAACAACGGTGATGGCGACGACGGTAGCAGCCGGCGGAAAGTGAAGATAATTTGATATCAAGATCCAAGCACATTCGATTAGAATCCGAGATGAAGCGAGGGTAAGTAATGCGTGCGAAGAATACACGCGCGACTGCAACCTGTGGAGCACCACGGGATTAAGGAACAATCGTTCATTGATCCTTAGAACGCACCGTTCTCGCGCATCCGCGACCACTTCGTTCTTTCCCATCCATTAGGGTTTCTCGCGCGATACCGTCGTTCTTTATTGAAAGGTTCAAGCCTGGAGTTGGTTGGACTTGAATTGAAGGCAATCGGAAAAATAAGAAATCTTACGGAAAGAACGGTTTTGCTAAAGTATCTAAAAATTTAGCTAAACGCAAATCTGAAAATAATTTTATTTAGACTATCGAAATAATTATGTAGGACAAACTGGTTATATTACGTCAACAAAAAAATGGAGAATTTGTTCATATTATTATCTTAGCTATCTCTGCATGGAAAGAATGGATTTGTTGAAAATTTAGATACACAGATCTGAATTGAAACAGTTGCACACATTGGATCATAAAAGTAATTATGTAAAACGCTCAAACTAGTTGCTAGAATGTTAAAACTTTTTCTAACATTGCTCATTATACTGGAGGTAGGTATACATAATTATTTTGATGATCCAATAAAATTATTTTCAGATCTGTATTCAGCTAAATTTTTAAATATTTCAGCAAAATCGTTTTTTTCTATGTACATAAAATTTACTTAATCAAAATCGGAACTTCCAAATTAGTATAGGAGGATAAAAAAAATGTATTCATTGTTATATTACTTATATCAACAAAAAATGTGGAAATTTATTCATATTATTATCTTAGCTATCTTTACTCGGAAAGAATAGCTTTGCCAAAAATTTAGATACAGATCTGAATTAAAACAGCTGTGTTGGATCATCAAAACAATTATGTAGAACGTTCAAATGCTAGAACGTCAAAACTTTTCGCTACATTGCTCATCATGTTTGAGATATCCACGTAATTATTTTGATAGTTGAACAAAAATATTTCAGACCTGTACACCCAGCTCAATTTTCCGACACTTCACAGCAAAATTATTCTTTCCGCGCAAGTAATTTAAGATACAGAAAGATCACATCGAATTACCAAAATTCCTTGTGAATGTTCAGATATGTGAAAAGCGTATTGCGCGCTTTGGAAGCAACTAAAGGCTTGAAAAATTATCGGGATGGTTGAAAAGCGGTGGATATAACGCGTGCTACTTCAACGTACAGCGTATTAAATTACACGTGAGATAATTTATCGCCTTTTGAGAGTGCTTAAATGCATTAAAAAGTTGGGATATTAATTCCAAGTCACGTCTTTCATTATCTTCTCTCTGTATCGCTCTCGCTTAATTTAATAAAGTGGATAATAACAGCGTACGGCTCTTGGACAAGGTCGTGCTTATATAGACGGCAAAAAATGGGATTCCTTTACTGTCGATCTAACGTATACATTTACATAACGCGAAGGTTTTAATGTCTCTTCGGCGTTAAAGACTTTTCGCGTAAGACAAGTAAGACGCGGAAAATAACATTTTCATAACGCCGAGATTTAAGCCGAAGGTCTGTATGAGGAAAAGCAGATGGCCAAAGTAATTGCTTCCGAGTAAGCTCAAGAACATCGCGATTCCCAGAGATTACCTCGCTCTCGTCGAAACGCTTCGAACAAACTGTTATACGGCGATCGCAATTACCTGCTTCTATGTCATTAAGCAAATAAGTCGTTTATCAGCCTGCCCTTGGAATTAGCCGCGTTTAATTTAATAAGGATAATCGCGCGTGCCGGCCGGACTTATAAGCTCGAGAGAATCGATCTTCGCTTTTCCTCCTTTCTTCTACGACAAGAGCGAAACGTGCGGGGGCATATTCGTACTTTCGATCATCGCGAAGAGGCGCATGCGAGTCTCTAAGGACCGTCCAACAAGTATCCGGGCCGGGGACAAGGAAGACGAGGATAGAGGCGGCGCGGAAAGCCCACGACGTGGGGAGAAAGAGCGAAAGAAGGAGATAAGGAGAAAATACGTAGAGCACCGAACATCGACGGTGCACAGAGAGGAGGGCATCGACCCTAAATGCACTGTCCTACGTCCGCGCTCTGAGCGGTGCCTTGTGGTTTTGCCACGCCGACTGACTGCGTGCGCGAACGGAGCGTCGCGTCGTATCTAAGCTCGTCTCTGCCCGGCACCTGACTCCGCCGTTGACAACCGACCTCTCGGAGAAGGAAAACTCACTTAGTTGAAGCGCGACAACTTTCAGAACAAAAGCTCGCAACACCAAAATCTTCACAGCTGATACAGCAGCGTGAGATATTCTATTGTACTTTGAAATCTAGTTCATTCTAATTTACTGCTCGACTCGCCCTTAAAGTCCTTTGTCACTTTCTTTATATTAATAATATTGTGGAAATTTTTGTCAAAAAAGATAACAATGAAATGAACTACACAAGAATTCAAAACAATTATTAATTTTACTTACAAAATATTTTTTATATTTTATATACATATATTAGAGTTGTCATAAATTCCTTATCCTAAAATTCCGTAACTTTTTCCTGACTTTCATACAAAATTTCACGATTCTTCCTTATGCTTTCAATAATATTTTGTTGAGGGAGCAATTTAACATAACAATGTAAATTACTATTAATGTTACTGACTCAAGCTTGCATTTAATTGTTATGTCGATATAGTATTCCAAAATTGCGCAGGTGTGATCTACATATATTAAACTTCTTTAAAGCCAAGAAATTTAATTTTCCAGAAAATTGTGGAAAATTGCCTGACTTTTCCCTGATTTCCCTGATCATTTTCAATTTTCTTGATATTTCCCTCATTTCTAGTTTTGTAACGATCTACACGCATTAATTATGTCCTGACAATAAAGCAATACAAATACTAAACATCGTAAATAAAACTTACAAGTCTCTATTTTTATAGTCTCTGTTCCATTTTTCTCCTTCTCCTTCTCAACGTTAAAAAAATAGTATTGAATTCGTAAGGCATTTCATCAATTCCATGAGTAACCGTGCAACTGTGTTGTCCCGAGGAGTTAATAATCACGGTTTGATTCGAATTACACGAACATCTAAGTCTTTGACGACTGCTGACCGGTATAGAGTTCGCTGCTTGCCAGCAAGAAACCTGCTAAATCGCCGCACGAAAGAGTTTAACGATCGCGTCTCGAACGGTACAAATTACTCGGCTTCGTGGGAACGTTCACAATTTTAGAACGGCCGCGCCGCATTCGACGTTCGTGTATTGTTTATTAGCGCGCAAACCGTATTTTTCATCGAGACGGAAACGACGACTAATGGCAAACACGGGCGATTTATCAAAGCGCGGCGCTCGTCGGTAACGAGAAGCGTATATTCGGAAAAATTCTATGAAGTATCGTTCTATCGAGGCAGAATCCTACAACGGAGAGAGAACCCGCTCTATGTATCTTATCTCCATTTAAACATTTATATCCAGCGACGCGACAAAAATACTTGCTATTTTATAGACAACTTCGTGAATCGGGAAACTTTCGCATTTTATGGATTTTTTACTTAAATAAAACCAGACATACTTCGCACGTCGCAATTTTTATAGAAAGAACGATTTTGCTAAAGTATCTAAAAATTCAGCTAGCACAGATCTAAAAATAATTTTGTTAGATCATTAAAATAATTATGTAGGCCCAGGCTAGTTGCTAGAATGTCAAAACTTTTCGCAGCATTATCCATCATGCTTGAGTTTCTGGACAATTATTTTGATGCTCCAAAAAAGTTATTTTCAGATCTAACTAAATTTTTACATACGTCAACAAAATCTTTCCGTGTAATTATATGTTATTGTCACTTTTAAATATAACAGGAAATTCTACTACAAATCCAGGATTAAAGATTTTCGAATAAATTTCAGAGTAGCTTTATTTTAAATAAGATTCTCGCATTCGCGTACTTGAAATTCACTTGTACCGTTCCCGGAGGATCCTTCACGTTTATCGTTTAAACGCGCGCGTGAGAACGCGGTCCATTGTCAGTCTCCGACTATGTCGTCGCGCTGATGAAACTCACTACTCCCTTCGGCGGTCGGCGTTGTGGAAAAGAAGGGAACCTGTTCGCGCGAGGCGTTCCTTTAACCTCACGTTCCGGCATGCAACGGAACCGCCGTGTCGTAACCGCGCCTCACACACGCAAGTCGAGAATGCACGCCCACGCGAGCGTGCGCGTGTACTCGCGTGCACACGTGCGTGCGTGCAGACGTATGTAACGAGGAAGAACACGCACGCGTCCGGCCTGACGGCCTGCCGGCCGCGGTGGAAACGAGTGGAAAACGTTTCCGCCGCGGAAGAAGGGAAGCAAGGAGAAACGGACGGCCGAGGGTCCGTTTCATTAAAGGGAAAGGCGTGAATGAGTGTTCCTCGTTTGATAAGAGGGAATCGACGAGGGGAGAAAGGTCGAGATTGGCGCTGTTGCATGATACTCCCGCATAGATATGCTGATGAATAAAAAAAAAAGCTGCATATGGAACTTTAATTGCAAAAGAATTTATCCGCGATTCTGCCATTTTAGCGGAAATTTCATTCTTTAACTGCGGCGCATTAAAAATTTGTTGGAAATTCCTTCCTCTCTCTCTTCTTTCACATTTAAAATCATCAACAAATAAACGTACAAAAAAAAAATACTGTTCACATGATTCAGCATTAATCATACTAAAAAAATAATTTCAATAAAATTGACTGCAACCGTAATGTTTTATAGCTTATGAAATGCTGATCGAAAGTCTCCATAAGTACAACCTCGGAAATGGATAGATTTTGCAATAATATCATTTGGAAGTTGCTATTTTTAGTATAATTGGACTGAAAAGTACCTTTATCTACAGTACACAATTTGTTTTTATCTATATAGGCGTTTATATATAATTATACGGGTGTTCCATGTTCATACGTAATAATGTCAGACATACTAATGGAATAGCCACCGACACAAATGCATACATACTGATGTGTGTGTATCTGTGTCGATGGTTATCCCTTATACACCTATATTATCCCTCCCTTCGCGCACATACTGAAACATAATTTCTCAATAATAACACTTGTAAGGTCATATACGTGTTTAGCTATTTGTTTATGATAAATTATTTATAAATTATACTTATTATAACTGTTATACAGTTAAAAAAACTAACTGTAATTAAATAAAAGTACCTTTCAGTACGATCACACGCAAAATAGCGATTTCAAATGATGTTACAAGAAAATCTGTCACTTTACGGTTGTTTACAGAAACTTTTGATTTCATAAGCTATAAATATTACAGTTAATTTGACTGAAACCACTTTGTCCATATGATTAGTGTGGAGTTCATGATTTCCGATTATTGATAAGTAATAATATCGTCAATCAATGGCGAAGAGTATCAATAGAATATGTTTACATCTTTATTGAGTTTATTATATCTAAAATTCCATGCGTCGCTGCGCGACGCGCAGTTAAAGAGTTTTAATTAAAAGATTAATTATATTAAACTTTCTGACGCGTATATGTTTACATGATGGATGGACGGCGGGCACGAGTAACAGGATTCTGTTATAGCCACGGGTAAACGGCGCAATGCGCAAAAAGGATAATAATCTTAATCGAGGGCAAGTTTACAGGAGCTCGTTTACGAGCTTCTACCACGCGGCATCTATTCAAAGCGTTTGCGCGAACAATCGACCTCTGTATGTCTATTATCTATTATCTCATCTCTGCCGCTCGCTATCGTCATACTCATTCGCCACCCACGGCACGTGCGCTTTTACCGTTCCGTTACAATTGTGACAGGTGACTTCCGAACTGTGATTTTACAGCGGCGGGCGCGACATCGTGATCGCAATCAGTCTAAAAGAGAAAAATCAAACAATAATGCCGTCGGGCATTGTAACACTTGTCGCAGCAATGTAAAAAAAAAAAAAACATTACGCGATAAACACGTGCATATCAAACGTCTGTCCGTCGTGCAAAGAGACGTAATGTCAACGTGTGCGAGAGTGCGGTAGGCCGTTCCAGGAAAGTAATTTTACGTTCACGGTGGAATCAAGATAAATGTGGATAGAGTAATAGAGTACTGAAAACGCATGGTAGTAGCAAGAAGCTAATAGATTAATCGGTGTAACTAACGCGCTACTCTCTCTATTTCTGGCGACGTAACGAAAGGCAATATCCGCATCGGTTAGCTTCGCAACCCTAATCCTCCTCCCATCGTTCCGTACCGAACGACACGTATTATATATACACGTGCACGTAATACACTTCGGAGTTGGCGCTAGTAAGTTTCTACTTGCTATTAAAGAGAGGAACGATGAGAGAAGCGGAGGAAATACGGGGAGACCGGTTGGTGGTGGTTTGGGACGGAAGACGCGCGGGAGAGGCTGGTCGCTGGAACCTCTCTCCGGAGGTGCCGACGACATCGGACGACAAGACGGAGGAAGGCAACAGCGCGGTAATGCGATAGTGGTAGTGCCGATGGCACTGATAACGATGGTAGTTGTGAGCAGAATTCCATGAGGCAGCTAGCTAGCAAGCCGCTTGTTGCGAATAACTTCCGAAGTTTCGTGGTATACAGAGTGTCTCCGAGCCGGGATGTCCCTTGGTGCGCGCTGCCGAATGGATGTGTATGTTATTAATTAATCAGCGATGCCTGAAGGCGGATTTCGGGCTTCGCCGTTTCGCAAGATCAACATTAGCATGTTGTAGAAAATAGAGGATAAGGAGTTCCTTTAATCAAAGAATCGAATATAACGATCTAATTCACTTTCTTCGCAAAAAAGGCACTTCATAAAAGTACATCTAAATTATAGTTACTTTTACAAACCCCTCAATTATTTAAAATGTCTTGTTCCAAAAAAATTCTAACAATCAAAAGAGACTTTGAACATTACATTGACAATGAGAAAAATGTCTGGTTAGTTTAATTAGAATTCTGATTGAAAATGGGTAAAATGTTCTGATTGAATCTATTATTCTAGTTGAAATAACCAGAATTTTGATCGATTAGAATCTTCTGACTCGTTCGTTTTCATTCAGAAATTTTTCTTTTTAATGTACAGATTTCTGGATTTGCTACAAAATTTTTCCGAGGCAAAGTGAGATCAGTTTTATTGAATAATTTACGATTGTGTGTGTACATGGAAGTAATTATAGTTGCGTTCACATAACCTCTTAATTTTATTAAAAATTTTTTATTTCAGAAAAAACATTCCAATCAAAAGAGAGTGAGAAAGATCTGCAACCGAAGGATCGAATGCAACTATTCACCTCTTTATGCAACTAATTTTTCTCTTCAGTACGTGACAAAATTAATCTTACAGTAGAAAACTACATTTAAATATTATAATTATAATACCTTCCACACAACTGCTCAATTATTTCAAATTTTTTATTCCAGAAAAGTTCTTATAAACGAAAAACCAAATATTCCCAATAACTACAGATTTTCAAATTCGTTTCAAGACGTTCTCTCTCCGATGAAAGAGCAAGTTTATCAAATAATCTACGACTATAGAAAGTTATTCGATAGCAACAGAACGGCCAGTGCGTCACCACTTCCTTCTTTCTCCCTTTCTGACTTTTTGCATCCTTCTCTAACAATACTGCCCACTTCGTTCCCTGGTTGATCCTCTTTCTAGTCTCTCTTACGCAGTCCTCTCCTCTCCTCTCCTCTCTCTCTCTCTCTCTCTCTCTCTCTCTCTCTCTCTCTCTCTCTCTCTCTCTCTCTCTCTCTCTCTCTCTCTCTCTCTCTCTCTCTCTCTCTCCTTCCTACCCTATCGTTCTATCCCTCTTGAAAGACGAATTCTGCCTTTGTCTCTATCATGGACACCCATTTAACCCGGCGTTGTCCTTGTCTCGTTTCTACGCAACGCGTTCTGGTCTCTCGGCCTCGCGTTCTCCTTTTTCAACGAGTTTCGCATTCCCTCTTGCGCCAGGCTCTCTCTTTAACCCCTCCTCGTTCGCTTTACCGCTTCTGGTTACACGCCATCTGCATCCGCGTGCACTGCACCACCGATGCACCTCGTATACATGTTGCAGCGTTTGTGTGCGTGAGCACGAGTGCACGTGTACGTGCGTACGCAGGGCTGGCTCGATGCGGGGCGCAACACCTGTATCTGACAGAGTGAATTTCCGGCAGATTTGCGGCGCTCGGATACACGTCCGATATGATTACGCGTGTATCATCGCTTTTAATTAGTTCGATTGAATTTCTTCTAGCCGATAGCACTTCAATGATGCGTTATCTCGAGGGAAAATGTATGTATTATTCGTAAATTACACTAGAATTCAGTGTATTCCAAATTTATAAAAGCATCTTTTCCTAAAGTTATCTCTACATTGAAAAAAATTTATTAAATTTTAATAAATATTTGTTTGAACAGTACTCTATAACTAAGTTCTTACTTACAGTAAATAAATATTTACTCAATAAAGAAAAATAATACTTAAATCAAATCAATGATTCTTGTACCACATAAATATATGTTTACATTTAGTAAAGATTTAGTTCGTACTATTCAGAGACATTTATTAAAATTTTGTAAATTTGTTTGCCAGTGTATATTAATAAAAGATATAACTCGAGGAATAAAAAGAAATTGAGAATCAAGCGCTAGTTTGTAATAAACGTTAAATGAATTAAACACCGAATGAGTTTCGTTCCACCTCGGCGTTCTTAAAACAACGAGACTCGGATCGCTTTTTCTTCCAACTGCAGAAAGTCAAATAGCAGGCAATATACTCTTGCCAAGTGATAAAATACTTTTGAAGATTAATAAACGGTATAATCCGGCATGTCTCTCGCTGTGTTAATTATCCTCTGAGAAGGAAGAGGAAATCGACTTTCCACTCTATTTGACTTCTACTTCGCGGACGCGTCGAAACGATCGAGTAGCGAAGACGCGGATAATTTTAGCCGGCCATTCGGCGGCTAAATTTGCAAGACGCGCCGCGCGCGTTTCGTAATCTCTTCGCCAAGTTTCCACGCATAAGTTCGCGGAAGCGCCGCGCCGCGCAGGGTGCAAACCCTACAGAGATGCGCCGTTCTCTTCCGTTCTCCTCCCTCTAAACCGTTTTCAACTTCTCGTTTTTTCCCCCCCTGAGAAAAGACTCGGTTATACCGCTCACGTTCTCTTTACTACCGTCAATGTGTGCGTGCACGCCGAAGTTCGCACGTGCGTTCGTGACTGTGCGGCTCGAAGCGCGTCTGCACATCGCGGTACATCGGTGGTGAAAGGTGCACACCCGTACCGGCGAGCATCAGCAATAATTTCGCCTCTATCCTGCATCGCGCAGAGAAAGAGAAAGAAAGAGAGGAATGGAAAGCGAAAGATAGAAGAAGAGACGAGGGAAAGCGGGGGAGGACGAACAATTTTGCGCGACGGCGAACGAGAAAGTCGGGGATGAGAAATGGGAAACCAACGGAGAGGGGGGGAAAAAAGAGGAGACGAAATATCGGCATCACCGGTACGCGAGAGGAAATAAATGCGCGGCTCCACGGCGAATTTGCGCGACTATAAAGCGATTACCGGCGATTGCTGCGGACGAGATATGCGGGCAGTCTCGCGATGTCCACGACGAACCCTGATGATTTCGTTTCCACTTCTCGATGATATTTAATTCGCGTGATTGCATCCCCTATGCTAAGAGCAAACGATTTGAATGGATTTCAGCCTCTCGATTCCCTCGAATTTTGTTGATTGTACCGCTTATTTTAGAGAAAAACTTATCCCGAAGATGGAATTTTGCTACAGCCTCTCTTCGGAAGTAGAAGGTTCTATTTTTCAGACAATGACACGCAGAAAGAATGGTTTTCTTCTAAAGTAACCGAAAAATTTAGCTCGATATGATTTGAAAATAATTTGTTGGGTCATCAGAATAATTATGATATATTATTTTTAGATCTGTATTTAGTTGAATCTTTAGATATTTCAACAAAATCGTTCTTTTTATGCACGCTGTGTTTGACTAACTTCATCTCTGTTTAGTTAATCTGGAACATATAGAAATATTATATATATATATTTTTTTTCCATTTAGCGACACAAGTCGTTCTGTCTTCATTATTCATCGAATGCCAAGAAAGATAGAATGCCATTTGTATCGATTGCATTACTAAATAGTAAGTACCAATAATCTTCGCAAATAAAGATTCAACAAAGATTCAATCATTCTTCACTGATGTTATTATTCGTAGCGATTCTTAATCGAATAATCGTCCAGAATAATCTGCTGCACTTAAAAAACAATCGAACGCTCCGGTGTTGTTTTTCATTAACTATGTTATACCGACTAGTGATTCGCTTTGAAGTGAACGGTTTAATTTGGAACCGCGGCGGGTGCCTGGTGTTTCTGTTGGGTTCTCGAAAATAGACACGGACGCCGAATCAAACGGCGACGCCCGTTAATCCCGTTCTAGTCGATCGACGACGCGGCGCGCGCGGCGTCGCGACGTTAAAAAAGACGTCTCGGAGGAATTCGCAGCGCGAACCGTCGCGTTGCTATTCATAGAACATCTATCGCGCGCAGTACGACCGTAACGAATAAACCTCCTTTTAACAAGGAGGATATATATCGCGAGCATGGAAAAGCAGCGATTCTAAATATTTGACAGAAATGTGGAATATCACTCTTTCCAACTCCGCCCCAAATAAAAGCGCGGATACCGTGCGATTGATTTTTTTTTTCCTTTTCGCATGTTGGTTTTTCCTCTTCGCGTATCGCGCGCGCAACCTCGACGCAAAATAAAAAATTTCCACGGGCACTCCGATCGCGATTTCCCCCCGCATGAGTTTGCCGTTAATAGCTCGCACCGTCCGTTTCAACAAAGCGATTACGGGCAGAATCCATCCGTGCGGTAACACACGACAAAACGAACCGCGAAACTCCGAGAGGTCCGTCCACTACTCGCTCCGTGTGCACGATCGTACTGCGGAATATCGTACCGTGCAGGAAAACGACGAGATGGGTAACAAAGGGCGAGCCCGTAACGAGCTCTCGCGATGTAGGTCGTTCACTTCGCGCAAACCGGCGTCGCCGCGCAAAACGAGTCGGAAGCGGACATATGGCGTCTCACACCCACGCGCACGCATATGCACGCGTGTACGCATACAGACGCAGACGGAGTGGGCTGCTCCGGTTAACGACGTCTCATCCGATTTAATCCCGCGGCTTAGTTAACGCCGGAGCACATAACCGACGAAGCGAGAGCCAGCCGTCGCGCCGCGTCGTGTCGTTTCTCCACCTTTACGTCGTTTTCCACCCACCGAGAAATCCCCGACGTCGTATCGTTTCGGCCATTTCGACCCGTCACTTTTCGCGGCCGCGGTAATGAGATTGCCCGCTTTAGAGCATCTTCTTAATCCGCAGATGGATCCACAGATGGAGCAAATTATCGCGTATCCCGCGCGCCGGCGAAGGTGAAAATCTGTGAAACACGAGATACGCCCGTACGACGCATATCGTGGATGCATAAATTGACGAATTTAAGACTCTTCTATATCTGAGACACGTTGGAGATTCCACAACTGTCTAGACGGCGAAATGAACATTCTGCGAACAAGTATTTTGCGCATCATATTTTTTCGATTTTTTTCCCTCAAATCGCGCCTCAAATCAATGTGTAAAGATCATTGGGTACTTCTAGTATTAATGTGACACTAAAGAATGAACAAACTTGGATTATTGGTAAGTATATAACATAAAATTCAATTATACGAATAAAAGACGAAGCGAGAAAGTAATAAAGCAAAATTTCACAGACACAAAGCATCGTCGTTGAAATTATAGAGCACCTAAACTTTTTTATTAACGCGGCTATACTAAAATTTCTCAAATTCCACATTCCAAGCAGAAATATTTCTCTGATATTCTCTCTCGGGGGGTTAACACTGTTGCGAGTACAAGAGAGAGAGAGAGAGAGAGAGAGAGAGAGAGAGAGAGAGAGAGAGAGAGAGAGAGAGAGAGAGAGAAAACAAGGTGTAGGTACATGGACAGGCAATTTATTCGCGTGTCGAATAATCCTTGAACGTGTCCTTCGTATACCGTAACCTGCGACGCGTTTTCTCGGGGCAACATTAAACTTCTCCGACGGCGATTCTAATCTAGAGCGAATTTTTCATCGCCGTTGCTGTCGTTGTAGGAAAAAGTACGCGATGCCAGACGCGACGCGTGCGCCTTTTATTTTATTCCGGCCTTCTCTGCCTCCGTTTATCCGTCCAGCATCTTCGATTTGAGGCGCGAAGCACGAGCTCTCATTACTCTCGCGAGATAAGATCGAACGACGCGCATATGCTTCTTCCGATTACAGGTCTCCACCGTTCGCACATCGCGATGCGATCGAATTGCGAAAAATGATCGGTGATCCCTGCGGTGCTATTCGACACCCACCCTCTTAGTGGCGCCCCGCATTGTAAGTGCTATCGATGTAAGTACATTATAGACTGCAAGAGGAGCTCAGAAAGTACAAGCAAAAAGGGTGGTCATAGAATCAATCAATAAATTGTTGCTCAAGTTTTAAGTGGATAGGTGGGGTAGCTGTAGCATCCTAGGTATAAGTTTTCTTTAAAACCTTCTTCTAGAAAAGGAAAATATATACAAAGAATTACTCGGAAGTCTTGCGTATTCACACCTATTCACTTTTATCGATAATTACGCGTTAGCATACTCTCTAAATCTGAATCAGTGGACAGTTACTAATTACCCAGTAGCACTGATAATCAGTAAAGTTCAACTAAAAAAGGAAGACTGTTTAAGCATTATATAACTAAAATACTGATATCTATACGTTAATTTCAATTTTCCAATACCATATTTATTGAATTTAAGCACTAAAACAAGGTTAGTTAGATCACATAATAAAGATTAGTTAAGTTAAGGATCTCACATTTAATTCACTGATTACGAATGACATACTTGGCACTGATATCAGTGATTATCCACTCATTCAGATTTAGAGAGTATAATTTACGTTACGTGCATTATAAAATCTCAGAAATAAATGCGCGCAATTTATCGATAAAAGTGTAATTATGGATCTTAAGTTTATTATTCTTACAATTTTCTATCTCATAAAAGTATCACAACTAATGTAAATTTAATTATAACATAATACTAATAAAAGAAATTATAAAATGAAAAAATTTGGGATATTCTGAGTATCTCATCTACCAACTTGCGTATCTTTGAACTATCTACTTACCTAAAGATTAAAAAAGAGCGAAATATATATATATATATATATATATATATATATCGAGAAAAAATATAATAGATGCGTACATATCGAGATGTTTATTTAAACAAATTATTCTATTTCTAATTGTAATGCTGATTTAACTAAATCATATTACGTCTAATTAAATTTTTTAATAAATCTTGATTAAATCACAACTATAATTCTTGACCATTGAATAAGTTGTTATTCCATAAAGCACTTCAAGGGTTCTAATTCTTTATTTTTTTCTTCTCTCGTTTTACTTCGTTAATGAAGTGGGTAAATGTTCTCTTCATTCTGTTATTGAGTAAAATTTCTCAAATTTGCAACGCGTAAGTTTAAACCCCCCGCAGCTCTTAACTCAATTCACACTTCGTAACTTGTCATTCTTAACGTGATTCGACTTCATAGCTCTCTCAACGTTCATACAATTTGAGGCGAACTATCGAACTTTCAATCTTGAAAGTATATCACATATTTAAATAATTATAATTATTATTTAATTATTAAATTACTTATTTTATTATTTTACCACTATTTAACTATTATTCTCGCGTACGTTTACATTTCCTTCGATCCTATCGCACCTCATGACAGAAAATTACAATTCATCGTGCGATTTGAACTTCGCTGACGCGTATCGCGTTGAAGAAACTACGGGTAAACGACTGAATTCCCGAAGGGAAGCACCGTAATGGCAAAATATGGACGTGAAAAGCTTGTAGCGAAAGATCTCTGGCGCGCGTAGCCGGTTTCCTATGTCGACGATGCTGCTTACGTCCGCAACTCGCGCACATACCGCAGATAGGTATCCCGATAACCCGTTATCGCGATTCGCGATATACAATGTGCAGGCCGTACGCCAGAAGACGCTCGACGAGGCACGAAATAATCGAGCGATCGGATGCGCTCGTAAATTTCGCGCGTGATCGGCGGACAGAACGTAAACGTGCACGGGAAGAGTAATTATTAATTAACCGTTTTGCAATCGTGATCCTCATGCAATAAGAGTAGGATAAAACGACTCGATTCTTGAACAAAATTTTAGCTTTAATGTTACCGTCGCATCATCGTGTCTCATTACAGGCGCGGCGGTAGTAATGAAATTTCTTTCTATAGTGTGTCACAGAAAAAAATAGATCGAATAGGTCAACGAAGCTATATGTAGCTTGCTACATGAATTCAACATCTATGTTATCTATAACTAAGATTTGATGGTTTAACAATGAAATTATTAAGCAATTATCAGTATTTCCTCTTAATTATCAGTGTATGCTCTTAATTATCAGATATATTCCTAAAATAAACAATACAAATCGCTAATATTACATGTTTTCTTCATTACAACAGCAAAAGTATGCGTCATCTTAGCCAGCACGAATTTTATTAAAAATTTTCATTTCTAAATACTGGATTGATTTTCGTATGAAGTTATCTTTGATACGTTAACAAATTTACTGTTTTATTAAAACAAATGTAATTAAAAGTTAAGATTCCGGATTCGATGCTTACGTGAATTGAGATAGTCATGCACGAATATGAGTCAACAATGCCGAGAGCTACACTGAGAAAAATTTCTAGAATTCTATTTATCTCAACTCTAGAATTATATATAGATTCAACCAGAAAATTCTGATTTCAACCAGAATTACAATTAACTCAATCAGACTCTTTTTCCAGTGTATATAAATTAAGAATTACAGAGAATTATAAAAATATAGGATGCATCTTATAGCGAAAATGTTCGTACATGCTAAATCAAGCGTTCGCAAAGAACCGAAACTCGTTATCAGCTCGTTTAAGTGTGACTTAAGCGCGTTATCGGATCGCGCAAGGCCACAGGCCGCCTCTCGTCTGATAACGCACGACGCTCTCGTTATATTGCAAAATAAGCAAATGGAATGAGCGCATATTTTTCTTGGTACATTTGCGGTCTATTCTGACTTTTATGAGTCGGGAAAATTTAATTACCCGCGTCAATCACGCGCCGGGGAAAAAGGGAACGATATCCACGAAGGAATATTGAGATCGACCTTTAGAAAAAGACTGCGAGTCGGCGCAAATGCAAAGGAACCGTGTCCTTTGAAGAAACACGTTGATTAATTCATTTGGAGATTAATTCTCGAGGGCAATTCATTCTTGTGTTGTCAGAGAAAACACCGGGTATTAACGAATCAATTAACGCTTTTAATTCTTCGTGTCAGCTGGCGCGACAGCCAGCGGGCGATTAAATAATTTTCGCTTAGAATGCCGATTATGCACCCCTTCCGGAATTACACGGTGCGTATTACAAATAAAAGATCAGCCAAAATTCTACGGTTCGACAGGTGTACAAAACAAGGAGGAAGAGGCGTCTGGAATCGCGATGCCACGGTCTACTTTTTTATCGGACGAGAGCTTGATGTGCGGCGGTTTATTAGGCGGGGGATCGTTAGAAGGGGTCAAAGTCCTAAAGAGAACGAAGAGGGTGGACGATGTGTCCCTTTGCGTCAGCTCGATAATCCCTTTTTCTCGCGTGCGGCGGTCGCATAAACGCCCCGGGCGAGTGTCATACATGTAACACGGCTACGCGGATCGGCTGCCAATTACTGCCTCCCAAAAATCCACCATGAATTTAATTTCCGAGCTGCTATGTCGTGTACACACAGAAAAATACATACTATACACAAGTAATAATTTCTTGTACCAAGTATTTCAAAAGTTCACATATCTGCAAATCTATCACAAGTTCATTACAAGCATTAAATTTATTTAAAATATATTCTAATTCTAGTCAGTTTGCTACTTCAATTAGGATTATTAAATTAAAACAAATTTTCGATTTGCTTTTTATATAAAGTTGCTTCTTCAATCAATTTTATAATATTCTTCAAATCATAAATTCTTCTTTTGAATACATAATGAGTTTTTCTAAAATTTGTAGTAAGTATATTTTAAGATTATTATCAAGAAGATATTCTTTGTTAAAGATAACCTTTATTTAAAAGGGAGAAAGTAAATTGAGCAATCAACGAATAACTCCCCGTTTCACAATGCGATTTTTACTTTCGCAGCGACACATTCGTCCGTTTTAAATTTGTCCCAACGTGTTGAAAGATCGACGCAAGATAGCATTATCGCATGAAAAAAGAATATACGGACAAAATACGATAAGGTACCTTACCTTTGGAAACGAACTCTTCGTTGTTGAATTCTTTGTTATAATTTTGCGGTAACGAAAGTGTTACAATTTTTTGTTATAATTATATATATGCAATTTTGGTCAAAAATAAAGTTGTAAATTGCAATTAATTAGCTATAACTAAAAAAATTAGGATTAACTCTCCGTGATCCAACGTTTTTTTCTCTGCTTTCATATAGTTCAATATGGGCCACTGTTGTATGATTTTGTTTTTCAAAAGTTTTTTGACGCGCTCTAAAAATTTTGAAAAAATTGTGATACACTCTTTCAACACATTCAAAAATATAATCCGAAACGTTTTTCACTTTTTTTTTATACATGTCCGAATTTGAAGCAAAATAATTCAAAATTGAAAATTCACCTGAATCTTTAAAGTTTCAGTTGGAAAACGGAAGGTTAATTAGCTGTAACTAAAAAAAACTGGATAAAAATCCAAAGATTAAAAAAATGTCAATTAATTAGTTACAATTAAAAAAAAAACTAGGAAATTCAGAAAGCGCTTGTAATTTTTACCGATTAAATTGATACATATAAGATAATCCATTTATCGTTATTTATTTATTATTATTATTCACTATTTATTTATCGAGCAAATTTCCCGAATTGAGTTAGATAACATATTTTTGTAAGCGAGATATATTGCATCATCAAAAACAGACTCTTCCTCGCGAAAGGTTTCTAAGTTCACGAGGGAACTTCAAGGAACATCAGAAAAAAGGCGACGATGGGAGTAAGAAGACCTGGTAAGTCCGTCATAAAAATGTACGAAGTGTTTCGTCTACGAGAGGCGGAAGAAAGTTCCACCAACCGTCGCGTCGTCGCGAAAGCAAGAACCCATGACACGTGAGAAACTTCGAAACATCTTTATTAGCAGCGTCCACGTGTTGCCCGAACGATCCCTCCATCGTCGCGATGCGTATTTCCTTTCCCCATTCTTCGCGAGTTTTCGGTTTCTTCATTTTTCTCTTTACGCGAACGTAACACCGATAACGAGACACATTGCTATCACGACTATCTTCTGCTTTGCATAACTTTATTTGTCCGAGTCGTGGATTCTAGCGGCACTTTTTTGCGCGGATTAAAGCTGCTTGGTTAAGAGTAAACAACCAGAGACCGTGCGACGACGTGTTTGCATATTGTTTGCATACGTGCGGTAGAAAACAAAATATTTGGCAAAATAGTCAACGTTCCGAAAAATTGCGGCGCGCTGCACGGTTTAATTAAAAGCCCCCCCTCGGTAGTAAACTTTACGGTTTACAATGTAACCAGTATGTTTGCCAATGCATCCTACAGTCGCTCTTTTTTTATTATTCCATCATATCCGCGCGGTTCGCCTATCATCGATGTAACTATGTTGTTACTGATTTAAGCCAATTCTCCAATTGCGTAAACGTAGTTAGTTATAAGAGTCGACCAATCACAGTCAAATATGAGGGAAAGTTAGTACATGTAAGATAGGCTTTAAACACTGCAATATTAAGAAACCAAATCACTCGACACGACACGGGAGAGAAAAAGTTACCTACTCTCTAAATTTCTTGAAGTAAAATCTCACTCTCAAGAGTTAAATAAAGTACTATCACTATGGAAAAAAGTGAAAAATTTGCAGTCTTGAATAAGAGTGGTAGATTTTTACCCCTTTTTGAAGTGAGATTTCATACTTTTGAAGTAAAATTCACTCCAAAAAAGAAGAGATTACTTTCCTTTAGAATGAATCTCATTCCAAAAAAGAATGAAAATCTGTCACTCCTATTCAAGAATATAAATTTCTCATTCTTTTTCAATAGTGGCATTATTTTAACTCTTTTGAAGATTTCACTCCAAGAAATTTAAAGAGTACTCGAAAGTTATCGATTACTCATCTCGAATAGTAATTATCCGCCAGCATTTGCTTCCGTTGTCAACGCATACAAAATATACGTTTTAAACAAAAAAAAGTGCTTTTGAATATGTGTAAGGTCGACTGGAAATGAGGACAGATAAAGCTACTTATGTCAGCTTCATGCGAAGAGGCCACGTAAGAAAAAATTTAACATGAAAATATTAGATCGGTGTACTTACGCAGGTGGTTTGATGGCGGTATGCGGGCGTTCTGCAACAGAAAAAATAGGAACGGCAAAATTAGCAAAATTAGTAAAGATTAATTATCGTCTGTTTAATTACCGGCCGCGCGCGACCGCGTACATTATGTTAAAATGAGCTTTCGAATAATTAATGTATTCAAATAAAAATTGCTAAACATCGCAGATTAAGTATTCGTATCAAGTCAATTTGATGCGAATGTTTTCCTTCCTTTGTTTGTAATCTTCTTGTCATGGAGAATAAAACAGACTCAAAGAGGATTCAAGTACAATCTTGTACAGTTAAATCTTTTCTTCAAACTGAATAACATTTTTCGCAATAAGTTTGTTTTCAGTATTTTACAATACTGTAGTACCATTATTAAATCGACGATCAATTTCAATTGTGATATTATTATTCCAGCTTGAGTTTATGACTGCATTTAAAATTTGACAGTAAATGGAGCGCAGTTTATATAACTAAAAGATGTATTTAGAGAATTCATATATAAATTAGACGCAAAGATCTAACCTTGACAGTGTTTTAATGCTAATAGCATTATCAAATCGATTTATTGTAATTGTGATATTATTATTTCAACTTCAATTTATGATTGCATTTCAAATCCAACATTAAGCGGCGCACAAAATTTATATAATTAAAAGACGTATTTAGAATTTACATATAAAATATATTACTATGCAAGATCTAATGTCAACGTTGTTGGCCCTTTCCTTACTTATTTCATTTATTCATAAAACGATCTTATGTGCTTTTCTTTTTCAGTTTTAAAAATCTCTTCTCTGGTTTATGTTAAGCCTACTCTCTTGAGAAAGAGACAACTTCCTCAAGAGTCTATATAATTTTTTTTCCACAAGCATTTAAAAATAAATATGAACACATGGTGAAGCTTGTAATCGTCGTGACCCAAAATCTCTCGTGTAATTCAACAGAAGTGCGGTTAACACGTTCGAGACGAGGCGAAAAGAGATTCAGGTAGATTGATACATATAGATACATAAAGAAACGGTTTCCAGACACAGTAGTCTTTCGTACTCGGAACCGACTGTCGTGCACGAGAAATTCGCCTTTAGAAATTCGATGACCTGCTTGCTACCACGACGACAGAGGGGGAGCAGAGGAAGTAACGATGAAAGGAAGAGGTGGAAGAGCAGAGCGCGCGGGTCGACCGGCATTGCGTAAACAATAGCGTACACGCAACGTGCACGCATGCACACAACGCATGTCATGGGAAAGGGACTTCAGGGAAGCTTGTGGACGAGTCTGCGGTATGAAAGCGAATGGTGCGGAGGGTGCACGGTGTTAAATTCGAAATATAGAGGGCTGAACACACAGGGCGGACTGGCGCGCGCACACACCACCCGTCGTTACAGGGCGCCGTATTTTATCACCCTCATTTTACCACCAAGCTTGTCTAATGTGGAAGCGCGTGCTTCGACGTTATTACGAAACCACGCAAGAAATTGTTGCGGCAGCCGGAAATAATTCCGGCGAGAGGAAGTGAGGTTCCTTTTATGTGTAAAACCGAAAGATCTTAGTTTCATATTAATATTAAACATATACTAAATATTATAAATTAATTTGTTTTCTCTTTATATGGAAAAGATGGTTTTATTAAAGTGACTAAAAATTCAGCCAGATACAAATCTGGAAATAATTTGTCGAATCATCAAAACAATTATGCAGATTACTCAAACTGCATGGCTGTTAGAATGACAAAACTAACTATATTTACAGCATTACTTATTATATTTGAGATGTTTATTTTAATAATCTAACAAAATTATTTTCAGATCTGTATCTAGTTAAATTTTTAAATATTTTAACAAAATCATTCTTTTCGTATACATAAAATGAACGTGTTAAATATAAATCTTGACAAATACATCAGATAATTATCGTGTTCTCTTTCTCTTTGTACATTTCTGCGCATTTTTTATAGACGATAAAAAATATTTTATATGATAATAAATACGTCAGATAATTATCACATTTTTTTTATACATGTCTACAAATTTTTTTTTCGATATTAAAGCAGTTTTTATGTAAGACCAAAAGAACTTGATTTCGTATTAGCATTAAAAACATAAAAAATTATAATTATTTCTTCACGTTACATAAAAGTGAATGAATAATCTTGATGAAAAAAACATGTCAAATAATTGTCGAGTTTTTTCTTTATACATATCTACGTGTTTTTTTTTACAGGCAATACAAAAAAATTATTGTTTTGCATGCTCATTAAATAATTTATATTTATGATCAGAAGATACTCGGTTATAATGTCAATAAACGATTGTATAATTGCACACACCGGGGCACTTATTATTCATCGGATATCATGGCCGTCATTTCAACAATAGGTACGAAATTATCCTGCGACCTCCCGTCGCCTAATTATCAATATTCGTTGCGTTGCAGTCCAGCGGTCGACTCGGTATACGGATGACTGCGATCAATCAGTGACGCAACGCACAATAACCGCTCTCGATGTCAGAAAATAATTAGCGCCGAAGTATCACGAGGCCGTTGCGTATCTTGTTAGCACACGTATGTCAATAATTGAGCCGGATGGAGGAGTTGACTCCGCTTAAATCTTTTAACGTGAAAGTTTACGCCTCCGTAATTCTTATCCGATGTCTAAATAAAATATAAAATGCTTAAAGCAAAAAGGGCAGAGAGTCGATGTCAATAATTAATATTATTTGGAAATACAGGTGGAATATAATTCTACGACTGTACGCGCATGGAAAAAGAACGGTTTTGCTAAAATATCTAAAAATTTAGTTAGATACAGATCTGCAAATAATTTTGTTGTACTATTCAAATAATTATGTAAAATGCTTAAACGTTATAAAAACGTTGCAAAAATTTTAACATTTTGAGAGGGTTTTAAGCACTGAGAGAAAAATGTTTGATATTTGTGACTATAATTGCATGGTAAAATAATTATATGGTTAGGAGTATTATTTTTATGGTTATTACTGCTATAATGTTAGTAATAATAACCATATATGTTCTCTCGAACATAACAAAATTGTACCATACATTATGATAATTTCAAATATTACTATAATAAAACATCAAGATATGAGCGATGAATGACATAAACATTTTTATTCAGTAAATGCAATCGCAATTACAGTAAATATAACTGTTTTCTTAAATTTACTTGCTATTTTTATATGGTAATCATAACTAAGATATATGTTTAAAAAATTAACGATTTTCAAGCGTGTATAGTAATTACTATTAATAATTAACTATACTTGTATAGATACTATAACTATAAATATACAGTTGTTTCAAAAAATTACTAGATGCAAATTATAGTTAAATTATAGTAATAGCATTTTTCTTCTGCAGCAATCAGAATTTAAACATCCTATATAATTATATTTGGATGGTCCAAACAAAATTATTTTCAGATCTGCATCTAACTAAATTTTTAGATATTTCAACAAAACCATTCTTTCCGCAGGCGGCCAGTCCGCGACAACCAAGACAACTCGTATAAATAATTTCACGCGTTAAATTTATCCGCTCGACGCGATCTATAACATCGTCGACCGACCCTTTTCCGTGGTCCAGAAACGCGGGGAACTCGTCGTCAGCGGACGTGCTGATGATCATTGAGATTCGAAATTTGCAGCGTTCTCCGCGCGTAACAATGTTGACGTCGAGTCAACCCGTGTAATGCGCGCGCCACGCTGGTACAACAATGCGCCGTAAATTCATCGTCCGAGTTATCTCCGGCTGAGCTCCGTGAGTCATCGACCGCTGTCGTCGTCGCGCCGCGATCGATTGGATCGAGCAAATAGAGGAACCGAGAGCGAGAGCGAACGACTTCGATGTTGCGCACCTGATGATAACAGAAGGTAGCTGACACCATCCTGAAGTAGCTTGAATCTACTGAACATGAGTTATCGCTGCTGTTGTTGTTTCTGTCTCATGTTATTCGTGCTCGCGAAGTAGTACAGTCATCGGACGGTACGTTGTCGGAGATGCTGCATCAAGATGCGACTTCTGATGCTTAGGAATTCCTGATGAAGTTCGCTTTCCAGACTCCGGCCGATCACGTCAGATTATGCACTCGCAGGATTGTCAAAATAACTCGTCGATTCTTCAATTAAGTTTATCGCTGGATCTCGTAATTGCGAAACGTATTCTGAATTAAATTTTGCCTATTTTTCTTTTTGCACTCATTCGTTCCAACGTTTCACTTTTTATGCTTGCATCTTTATTAATTATATTAGACATGTCAATTATCTAATTACTCCGCTGAGAATGACCAAGTTAAATTAAAACGTTCTGCCACTAGTTATTATACATGTTATAATTAATTAATGTATTCGTCTAATTTTGTGAGCTAATTTCATATAAATGACCTCACTTCCTTTTTATTCTTATTTAGTACAACGAGCGTAATTTATTATTGATTTGAATTGAATTTGCACGGTCCTGTTTACGAATCTAGGTTACGGCACAGAGTTGTATCTTCAAGATATATTTTCTGTTATCGAAATGGATTACGTTCAGCCTATTATTACATCGCACAATGCAACGTGGAATCGGCTTTATCTCAGGAAATTGCGAGAAGTGGCTGGCGACGTCCGTTCGCCGCACAAGCGGAGCATTCAGTGCACTTAAATACAAAGCTCACATTATCCAGGGGGGCATTGAAAATCCACGCGTGCAAGAAACGAATCCAAACTCGCGTCACACACGCGAGGTCGTGCGAATAAAACAGTGGCAAAAAGTTTTCTTCAAGGCTATGTGAAAACGTCAAATCAAGATCCACCGAAAACTATTCCAGTCGTGAACGCGAGGCTTTAATAAAAGTCGGCGGGTCTGCTCGATATCCACGTCCTGGCACTCGCAAAGAACCGTCGTGAAGACAGATGTCGGCGTGCAAAGAATTCTTCAAGGTTGTAAAATTGCAAGGCTTCAAGACCTTCGGCGCATTTCGTTAAAACTTGAGAAAGTTCAGATTAATTTTCAGCCATAGGAAAAAAGAGAGCGAGCAAACAATATCACAGTACAGGGCGTAAAAGAAGAAAGGGTTCTTCAAGGTCGACAGAGGGTGGATCCACGTTTTCGTGCCGGAAGCGCCAACACGCCCCCTCGGGGCTTGCTTACACGTGAGCGACTGTGACCCAGACCTGGCTAACTATGGCCGGGAAAGGTCCTCTTCGGGGTCACCTATGTACACACTTTGGTAAACTTTGCGGCCACGCAACGTATGTCCTCCTCTCGGGATACTTTAGAAACGAGTGCGCTAATGACACGTGTACCAGTCTGAGCACTTCGGCACCGTTTCCTCTTCGTCGGCTAGCGACGTTAATTTTTCTTACTGGAAGGAAGTAATTGTCATTCCAGCAACGTTCCGCTAGAAGCGACGTATGCGTGAGCACGTGAACGATGACAGTAGATGGCGGTCAATAAGAACGCATACCGGAATCATGTCCCACAAAGTGCTCCACTCCTTTTTCTTTCTTTGCTCACTGGAACCCTGAAGGGTTCAAGTACTATAAGCAACAACGCGAGAAAAATATAGGGTTCTTAGACATTTAACCTGAAGCCTATTTTCTGAGTTTCCCCTACTAAGCAATCATTCTGTGAACTGAGCCATACTGTCCCTACGTTGACACTCAATCTTGTGTTTATTTATGCATATCTTACAGTATCATGGTTACTCAAAACAAAGATGAGTCAAGAGCGGCAAGACTGTAGGTCTATTTTTTATTCTTGCACTAGACTGCACTAGAACTTTCTTTCGTCAAATATATATGCTTTCCTATTTAAAGTTCGAAAAAAAGCATACACGAGTTCAATCACCGAAAACAGATCTCTTGTCTTCTTTTAGTTCAAGTGCTCCTTCTCGGAAAGGAGTACGTGTCGAGGCTTCACTGAGGCACCGATCGCAGCACTCTCGCTGACGCGACTGATCGTATCGAGCGAACGGATCAGCTGCCATGAAAAACGAGCGCCCCGTGTCCGTGAATTCAGATCGCTGTTCCCCTATGGTAACTTCCGGCGATGCTCTGAAATTATCGATTTTGCGACACGTGGCATGACTCGGTATTTTACTCGTTTAATGCGCGGCACGATTATTTACGAGAACCGCACGTTTCACAAAGTCCGGGTAATCTTAATTACAAATTTCTCGCTTTTCACGATGAGATGCGATATAGATCGTAATATTGGTTAGATATCGTCGTCTCCACGAGGCGTCACGGAATGCGACCCCGTCGTTTATAAAGTCATGAAGAGATTCTCCCGCCTTTGTGCTCCAGTATATCGGCGGGACCTCGTTTCGAAACCGAGCTCCGATCGATGACACAGGTCTCCTCGTAATTTCTCATCAACGTCGCAACGACGGTACAATTGATCGACACGAAACTAATTTTAATGAGACGGTGATAACTCGCTGACGACAACGAATGATACATATGCGCGCAGAGAACGGTCCGCTTTATGAAGAACGTCACGCGATACACTTCACCGCGAGCCAATAGGGACGCGCCGTCAGTTGAACCTCGTTTTGAAACTCAACACCGATCGATACTGCGCACAACTTTGTCTGCACGTAATTCCCACCCTCTCATCAACATTTCAACGGCGAGTAGAATTTAAATGAGCGTCAAGCTCGATGACACGCACGTTGATTAATTCAAGCATGCACACGCCCGATCATCTCCTCCTCTATTGTTGTACCCCCGCGCACTCCGTCAAATTGAGCCTCGGGGGCTGTACCTCCGTCGAACACTTCACACTCGAAAAACGATTGATTACACCGCGTAAACCTGCAAATCGCACGATCAACACTTCAACACTTCGTCGACGCAGGTTTAAATGTCATCGAGCAACGATGGGCTCGATGACACGCGACGTTACTTTCTCATCGCGTGTTACGCAATCAATAAGGAACGGAGTAAAAAAAAAAGCCCCCCGGTTAAAGGTTCCCACCAGGAGGAAGGATTTCACACTCGACTTCGTTTGGATCGATCAGCGCGATAATAGTACAAACTTAGAATCTTCGTCGACTTCGCGTCGCTATATAGTCTCACAACATGAGGGCGCGAATCTATGTAGAAATTAATGAAACTTTACCAATCTTCTTCTTGCACACAGAAACGTACATACTATACGCAAGTAGTAATTACTTGTTTCAAATATTTCAAAAGTTTATATATCCGCAAATTTATCAAGTCCATTACAAACATTAAATTTATTCTAAATGTACTCTGAATCTTAGTGAATTTATTAAAAGTTAATATTTCAATCTCTCTCTCTCTCTCTCTCAATTATGAAATTAAAACAAATTCGATTTGCTTATTACATAAAGTAGTTTTTCTCCGATTAATTTTATAATATTCTTAAAAAAAATCTTCTTTTGAGTACACAATAATAAGTTTTTAAAAATCTATAATAAAAATATATTTTAAAGTTATTATCAAGAAATAAAACAAATTGAATAATCAATTTTCTTAACAATAGAATACTTTTTCTGTATACACTCAAATTTTTAATAAGTGTATTTCAAGATTATTACAAAAAAATATTCTTTGTTAAAGACAATCGTTTCTTAAAAGGGACAAAATAAATTAGGTAATCACTTTTCTTAGTAATGGAATCTTTGTGTGTGCACTTAAATTCCGACCGTTTAGAACTGGTTCACAAATTTCCCGGCAACGCTTTGCGGCTGCGACGGTAGAGAAATTTAAATCACGCTGGCGCGAGTGCAACGTGTACGATCTAAGCGACGCGCGTCGGTTGACTGAGGCTCGAAGGGGCCCCTTCTAGTCGAGCGGCATGGCATCACCGCGCGGCACGATTTTCTGCTTACTACTACCACCGCCGCCGCCGCTGCTCCTGCTCCCGCTTGCTGTTGCTTGCCGCTCTGTTGCTTCGCTGCCGGGTGGCGCGCCGGTGGTACGGTAAACGGGCCCCGGAACACGCGCCGACGAGAGGGGCCTGGGGCCCCTGCGCGAACACGAACGCGCGCAGCTTGGCAAGCAGACGGTCGGCTTCACCTGCACGCATCGAGGGGCTTTGTTACGTATCCCCCCCCCCCCTTCTTCTTGGGCAACGCGACGCGGGGCCCGCGTTAGGGCCCTACGAGCAAAGCTGATGCCGAGTGCCTACGTGACCGTTCGTAGTATACACGAATGCGCGCCATCGAACTGTCGTCAGGGTTGAAGAACCCTCCCTCGGAAACGAGGAAACTTCAGGAACTCGGCTCGATTGAGAGATTTATGCGTGTTTAGGTTGCCAGGGGAAACCTTTCTACCCGGGATTTATCGACAATCCCGCGCGCCCGTCGTTGACTCGTAGATGGGGTAAAATACAAAAGTAAATACTACAGAAGGATAAAAAAATCTCTTAAAATGTAATTCTGGACGAGCACGAGCTTCCGATTCGGAGGTCTTAATTACCGATCCGTTTTCGAAACGAATAAATGAACAATTTATTGGCTTTCTCAGCTGTTTTAATATAAATTTTAAAAATAGAGAATGTGAAACTATATATATTATATATGTGTATATATATATATATATATATAATTGAATCGAAGCCCCATGGAACATCTTTCAACGATTATCTTTGTTAATCTCCTCTTCACTATTCGCTGTTTAATATACATGTTTTCGACATTTGCGCGTAAAGTGCATCGACATATTGTTTGTACCGACTTGGATTTCTGCATTTATTCCCTATCCTTATATCCTATACTCTCGTATTTCATTGCGCTTTGAGCTTTTACGAGCAGCGGAAGTTTATCGCGGAATCCGAGCTGCGACGTAACTAAACGTGGCTCGAATTAATGCATTCAATGACGCGAGGTTCATCGATGATCGGTTCTTGTGTGTTTAACTAGCTCCAGTTTATATCGACTATTCATGTGATAGATTATGCGAGAACAGTATTGAACCTGTACGACGAAAGTGAATAAATTAAAGATAATATGCTAAAAACATAAACTTGTAAACTAGGAATGTAAACTTTTAAAATGAGTTTAAATTATAAATTTCTTCCTTAGATTTTCTAAGGATGTATCAGGGATATAGTTTTTGCCAAAAGTAACAGAAATTCATACTTTCTGTATAAATATTATACGAAACAGTTCAATAAGAGAGAAAGAGAAAGAGGTCAATATTTATATTTAACAACACAATTTTATAGTTTAAATAAAGATTTTCTTATTTTATCTTAATTATTTTTTAGAAACGTGAATATCTTTTATTTTTGGTCCAAATTCTAAATCGGCGCCAAACATCTTTTGTATCACTTTCAAATATAATACAAATAATTTTTAATTTTGTTATAATTTTCATTTTGTTAAAAAATATGTACAACATATTTTTAAATAATAACGCTCGCTGTACAATAATTCGGAATAATTTTTGTAATTATTATCGATGAAAATCTGTGCATATGTTGGAGTAATAACTAAAAATAAATCACAAGATTTTTTTTTCTGATCATATCAATTTTGCTTATCTCAACTAGAATTGTATTAGATTCAACCATAAAAAATGATTCTAATTCCACTTTCAATCAGAATGTAACCAGACTCTTTTTCTCCCTTTTTATGAATCCAAATCGCACCACACACACACACACACACAAAACTTTAAACTTTTATAAAATAATTTAAATCGTAAACGATAAAGGAAATATAGATTTTTTTAAATTATTGATTTAAATCATATTTCAATCTCTCAAAATTGTCAGTCTATCTTATACAGCTACCGTATTTTATACACTTTTCATAGCGTTTCCTTATCTACTGCAAGAAACTTGTTCCTAAACAAGATTGTCCGCCTTCTTCCCACCATTGAATTATGTGCCGCTCGTTACTTCGATTACCCGAGCTTTTTCAGGACGATCGCCGTGAGGGAGAGGCCGTGACGCCTCGTAACGATAAAACGCTTTGCACGCGCCGGGACGATGATGCATCGTTCGGAACGAGCCGAAGCGAAGGAACAATGAATAACCACCGCCGGTCGACGGTGCGCCGCGATGTATCGTGATGCGAATGGGTGATAACAATAATTATGAGAGAGCGTTCTCTCGCTCGCTTTAAAAAGCGACTACTGTGGACGCAAATATTGTTATAACGCGACCGCGCTCGAGATGGAGTGCCCCTACACCTACCGAATCCGAGGCGTGTCGTCGTCGTCGTCGTCGTCGTCGTCGTGTCCTCGTGTGCACCGCGCCGAGCCGAGTCGCGAATGCAACACACACGCTCGACGAGAGCGCATCGTGCATAAGTGGCACTCCGATACACCGGGTAAGGGCCTTCGTCTTTCTTCGTGTTTGCCGCCTGCTCGACGCACACCTCAAGCATTCTCCAGGCGCTCACTTGGTTTCCCTTACCTCATTACCCTCTCCTCTCCACCTGACTCGCTCACACGAGGGTGCGGAATTAATGCAGCCGTGCGAATTGATACGCTCCGCGATTCGATATGCATCGGAGACGACACGCTAAACTCTAAATGCTCCATCGAAAGCGAAATGCCAAGGACTTTGAAATTCATCGGTCTGTGCCCCGACCGGATTGTTAATTAAAGCGAGTCTCGGGGGTTGTGGAACATTTAATATTCAAATTGTCTACGTAAATCCCATCAAATTGATGACACGGCTTGATAACTCCGAATTTTTATATAAATACGTTTTCAAACCGGTAGAATGCATATCATTTCATAAAGTTTGTACGAGGCAGAAACGATTGCGATGCAATAGCCAACGTAATTATTCTGGATTATCAATATAAAAGCTTTTAATACGAACGTAGGATTATAAAAACAAAGAGATCCAGAAAAAGTAACAAAATTAACAATTTCTATTTACATTGCTGGAGTTACATTTTTGGAGTACACAGATGTGAAAAAAGGCAAATATTTTTCAAACAACAACGAGGATTATGCAAAAATTACTAACGACGCCGGCGTTGCCTAGTCTAAAATTCTTTTTATCTGTGCTATCATTTTTGCCCCCGTTACAAACTTTTCCGAGAAAGTGCCTTGAAAGTTACGAGGGCTATGAAACGAGAAGTTTGACGGAAACGTTCGATGGCCAGTTGTTGCTCGTACATGAGTATCGATCGATGTGTTCATCGCGCGCGCGCGCGCGCGATCTGTGTTTATGTTAATGTGTACGTGCGTGTTGGCCGTGAACGGATCGCGTCCATGTATTATTAAGGCGTATAGTTAGCCGGCACACGCCAAGACGGCGTATGGCAGTTCCATGTGCACCTGTTTGACCAAAAGGATCTGGTTGGACCACCTTGCCTGCCCATCCAGAAATGTCATAAATTTCTTATCCTAAAATTCCATAACTTTTTCCAGACTTCCAGACAAAATTTCATGACTTTCCCTGATGCTTTTAATAATATTCTGAAATTTTTTCTATTTTCGTCTTAATTTGGAAGCCGTTAAATATTTTGTTGAGAGATCAATTTAACATAGCAATGTAAATTACTGTTAATTTTGCTGACACTGTATTTAGTTGTTAAGTTGGTAGTATTTCAAAACTGCGTAGGTGTAATACGTCAAGCTACTTTATATTAAACTTCATAAAGTCCAGAATTTTGATTTTCCAGAAAAATTTGCAAAATTTGCAAAATTGATTTTTTCTTAATTTCTCTGACTGTTTTTAATTTCTTTGACACTTCCCTGATTTCTCTAATTTCCAATTTTGTGGCAACCCTGTCATCACAACTTTGTCTTTCCTTCCATGTCGCATCATCTTCGCCACTCTCCCATCCTTGTTCTCCTTATACCCTTTCATCAACTGTCATAATTTTGGAGATTTATCTCCTCTCGCTCCTACATTTCGATAGATAATCCACGAGGAAATCATGACGCATTATATCGCTCGGCCTCGTTCCCGAAATTAGGTCTCCGAAAGCAAACCAGACGTCAATATGACCTGAGGGCAAGCGATTTAGCGGGGCTTATTTCGATGACGAGGGAATGACGTATCCCGGGATAAAATCAGAATTCACCCTTCCGCGGATCTCCGTGAATATTGTCGATTAAATAGAAGGGAAGGGATTATGAAATACCATTTTGTTTTATTGAAATAACTCGCAATCAGATATTCCTGTGACGTAATAAGTAATTACTTTTGATACGAGTTTGTTAGCTATAGAGTGATATCAATTATGCTGTAGGTCTTTGGATATAATAGAACGCGACGCAATTTACAAAAAACTGAAGAACAAAAACGGTTATGGAATAGGAGAATAGAATGTTACCAACTATGTATGTAATATAACTTTATACGTCAGATACATGCACAAATCGTTACCAAATTTAGTTCAATTGTATTTTTGAAAGCCGTATTCAAGGCCTCCAAGCTTAATTTATACACAACGATTTTCCGATTTTTTACCACACACAATGAATCGTTCATGTCCCGGGTTATTTTTCATTACTTCTACAAACACATTAAAAAAAAAGTGTTTAATTTTAAGATATTAAAATGTTTCATTCTTGTTTCCGTTTTTTAAACACACTTAAAAATGTTATAGTTTTAAACTGTTCAATAAACAAGACACTATGTGTTTGAATTTAAGTACTTATGTGTTTTAAATACAAACACTTCTTTTTAGTGTGTATACAAAAATTATAGTGATTCTTACTAATCTTTAGAAAGATATTTATAAAGGTGTATATTTAAGAAGAGAAAACAATAAAGACCATTATTTACCCAAATGCTCCCGGTATTTAAAAAAGAAATGCGCAGGATATGAATAATCCAATCGTGGGTTAAAATTAATATCAATATTTTTAGATGTAAACGTGGTTGAAATTAAAAACAAAAAGTTTCGTGTTTGAAAGGCATAAACCACAAACGCAAGGTATCAGTAGCGATTATTCTATATTTATGTTTGATACAAATATCAACATACTTTTCAAAACTACTTAAACAGTACACATCTGTAAAACTGAGAGTATCCATCTATTTCTAACCGCCTCCTCTCTTCTATTTCTTTTTATATCAGATAAACATTTATTTTCAACCTCGGCAGATGCGATGGAAAATTCATTTGTATCCAATGGACTAAGTAAGACGTTCTTTTTTATAGTCGCCCTATAGGCGAGTCTAGTGTGTATTAATTACGCCTACTAATATCCGACTTCGATAATCGATTACGTTTTGCCTCCTTCGTTGCAACCGGCAACGCAACGCGATGCATCGCGGACTTATTGCCGCGGTACACGTCGAATTGTTCATGTGCTATCGCGATGACGCAGATGGAGTCCGCCGATGGTGGCGATAAGTCATCCTCGACAGATCTACAGCCCACACCTCTACCTTTTCCACGTAGCAGCGCGTAATAATGATGCAAAGAGCTTAACGCGAATTACAGAAGTTGCTATTTAAAAGCGTGTTTCCATCACGTTCTCCCATTCCCAACTAGCGAAATCATCGATTGGAATGCTATGAATCGAACAATAAATATCTTCCATCATATACGCGGGAATGAATCCTGAATTAAGCTTTTGCAGTCTCGGCGTTGATGAGGAGTCTGGTTATATTTTGAAATGTCATGCCACTGGTGTATAATTCACTTAATTTTGACATATTCACGATGTAGAAGCGTGACTTGCAAAAGTATTTTTATTGCGTTTTTATTAAGGCTGTTACCGATCATGGCGCTGATAACACGTAACAAATGTATCACCAATTTCTCCTTTATTGAAAAGATTATCGCAAGATTTTTAACAATGTACTTTATTGAAATAACCGGCGTCATCTGCATTAAGAAGAAACACCGTTGCGAACTAACATATGCATTTCGAAGTTAATTAACCACCCAGCTGGGAACGCAAGCTGACAGCTTGGATTCCTTAATCAAATCAAATATCGCAAAATGCCATGCCACTACAAAACTTCCGATTAGTTGATCCATAACTGGAACATATGGATCCTGATGACCCTGAAACAATTTCCTAATATTGTAATGACTTGGAATAATTTGATGTTTCACGATCTTATTTTTCACACCTTTATTCTACTCACGTAGATTAATTATTGTACTATATTTAGGCTACAATAAATTAAAATATTGCAATTTTTTACATAGTTGAAAAATTTAAAACTTCTAGAATAATATTTCAGATTAGGCATCAAGTCAGCCCTTATTATGAGCTGCAATCACGCTCATTGTATGCTTTTAGTATTTTGTCATGTACTATATATATATATATTGCTTTAAATAACTTCCATATCACAAAAATAAAGCTATTATTATTATTATTATATTATCATATTAAGTTTAAAACAGGACCGTTCTATAAGTACGTCAACGAAGAGAAATTGCGATAACAAAGTTAGATGTTGGAATAATAATTCCATACACTTACATATATATTTTTAAATATATTAATCTCAAATAAGAGTGTATGACTACGCGTCGATTAATTTTTTCTCTTTTAGTTCTTCTAGAACAAAAGTTTTAGTAGGTCCCAAGGACACATATGTTTCTTTAACGTCACGAAAAATATCTCTTCCTGTTACAAATTAATTATAGGTAATCCTTTTGCAATATAAGAGCCTCATAAAATAAACGAAAAACTAACATTTTTGTTATAAGACAATGCTAGTAAAAATATATATGCATTACCGTGAAATCCAAGTGAAATCTTTAACATGATTATCTCAAGTTTCATACAATATTTTATTATTGAAATACCGTAAGCGCATCCGTGATATCATTTTAGACGATGCCACTCCTTTTTAAGAAGGAACATGATCGCAGATAACACAAGCGTTTCAAAATTACTTTAGGCACAGTCGAGAAACGTAAATCGCCAACGTGACCTAGATTTCTCGTAGTGCCACTACGAAATTCTGAGTCACTTCCAGGTAACCGATTGCCTCCTCGCGTATACGACGTCATATTAAGCAATACCCTTCATTGTTGTTCGGCCGACTATGATGATAGGGAATTACTTGACTGTAACGCTTAATTTGCATCCGCAGGAAAGTACGAACGGCGAGCTGACGAAGAGAACGTAGGCGAAACACGAAGAAGTGCATTACTGAGGCATAAAATCAAGAGAGACAAGCTGACAAATGCAACCCCCCTCCCGCCCGCAAATAAACGCAACGATGTAATTACGTAATGTCAAGATGTTAGTTTTGTTTCTAGTATTTATAAATACATCAATTTACATTTTGAAAAAAAAAAGAATAAGATAAAAAAAGAAACAAAAATCTACGATTGTCATGTTAATTAATAATGCCTTTTTCTCATTTTCTTGATTTTGTTTCATTTCGCAATTCCTTTAACTTACATCGAAAATAATCTGCCTATGTATTATCTCAAACAAAAGGTTGAACATTATTTTTTCAACTTTAAAATGGGGTAAAGAGGATAAAAAAGCTAACGCCGTTGCTCGACAAAGGGCAAATCGCATTTATTGGCAGGTTATTCGAGTTTACCCGCAAAAAGCACTCGCTTTTTTTTTACGTTGTCAAGTATGGAAGAAGCGAGGTTACGTGTGACGGCTTTGTTATATATAAACAGTGCAATAAGAACATAAGCGAAATACACTCTTTTATATTAATAAAAGGTAAGTAAAATAAAGTTAAATAAAACTATCAAACGGTTTCTTATATTCATTAAAAAATCTACTTCAACCCAATTTCACTTTGTTTTATATTTTATAATAACGATGTTTCAGCGTGTTAGTCGAGATCCAAAAGGAAAAAAGAGAGAAAGAGGGGCCAGATTGTGATTTTTCTAAAATAATTCAATTTTAAAAAACCGATTAAAGGGATCCTAAAGTCTGTTTTACCGATTCAGTAGGACTTACGATTTGTGTCATTGACACTACACATTACTACATCAATATCGTATGCATATCCAAAAGTACAAATTTTTAAACTAATTAATCTTTCATATTAGGTATCTAAGCCTAACTCTAAGAGCTCAAATTGCTTCATGTCAATCCCTAGTCCAAACCAAGATTGTTTTATATGTACAAAGTATAACTTGTATATAAAGCAAATATTGTTACAAGTCGACATTGTAATTTTCTCTTTTCGTTTTTGGCATAAAGTGGATCAGTTTTTATTACATTAGCGTTCATATTTTAACTGAGAAAAAAGATTTTTATATCTGTACATATAAAAGCAGTTAGAAAAATACTGACTTGAAAAATAATCAATAAAACAAAGACGATTTCAGGAGGACTTTCAATCCCCTTAAAAGAAAGCGTCACGTGCCGTCCGCTTTTGGGCGAAGGAATATATAAGAATACGTAAAATGTCATACGGTCGGCGAGATCCGAGTCTTTTATGTGAAAAGAGAGAAAGGGGAATATCACGCCGAGAAGGGATGAGGCAGGCTGCGCTATATACGCGGGAGGGATGTAAGGGAAAAACGTGAGCCGACATGTGCCATCGGCCGGTGCGACGCGGCGCGGCGCGGCGCGGCGCATGACAACGACCCAGTTTACCGGCACTCCAGGGCACTCCATGATGCGGAATCGACTTGCATAAACGCTACCGGCGGGCGGCTCCTTCGAGCTTATCCAAACGTATCTGGAGCGGCTTTGCATCTCCATTCCGCTTGGCCGGGTCGTCCCATCCGCAATTGCGAAACGTCCCGTTCGCGTTGTCGTTGCCGAGTTCGATTTTTCGAGAGGACGTTCCGAGTGAGCGTAAAATCGCGAAACGAAGGAGACCCGGCATTCAACAGAGAAATGGATCCTATCTATTGGGGATGCTTGGTTCCTTGCTTCGTCCAATCTTTCGTACCATGGCAAATCGTAACACGATAAGCCGTATATATGCCGCGAGAGAGAAATGGAAATACTATTTCAAAGTAATGTGCGGCTCTTTACCTCGAGATAAATTTAGAAAAAAATCATAGACCACATGGAAAAATGGTTTTGCTAAAATATCTAAAAATTTAGCTAGATCTGAAAATTATTTTGTTGGACCAACAAAATTGAGCATAATGATAAACTGCAAAAAAATTTTGACATTCTAGCAATCAATTTAAGTGTCCTACATAATTATTCTGGCCCAACAAAAATATTTTCAGATTAGAAGACAATTCGAACATGCGCTAACAAAAAATGTTTTGTATAATATGAGACTTGCAAAAACTTTCTTACTTTTCCATTAAAAATTTTTGTTACTTTATTCAAAATTTGGTTATTCTAATCAAATTTTGACAACAAAATTTTTGAATTAAAAAGTAAAAGTTTCTGTAAATCACATATTACAAGTCACTTCTTTTAATGTGACGAACAACAAAAAGTTTTAATATTCAGCAACTATTCTTCAACCAGTTTGAGCGTCCTACATAATTATTTTAATTGATTAAAAAAAATTATTTTTACATCTGTATCTAGCTAAATTTTTAAATACTTCAGCAAAACCATATACACATTTGTTTCCGTGCAAAAAAAAATAAAAACTTAAAAATAAAGATCGTCCGCGATAAAACACGGTAGCTCGCTTTTGTTTCCATCGCTTCATTTACGTTGTAAGAGAATGTACGAGGCTCATTCACCCGCCAGGTGTGCATAGTGTTCGTCTCGGGCCAACGAATGACGATGCACAAAGTCGGCCGGAACCGTGGCACACGTCAACGCGGATAGTTATTAACGGGTTGTACAGCACGACGACGCGATATTCTCGAGAGTTCGCCTCGTTGGTTGGAGAGCCAAAAGTTATCCTGACTTCGGAAACTTCTCGAAGAGGGGAGACTGCCGGATAATTCTCTGTTTCTCTCCATCTCCTCCCTCTCTCACCCTCTCGAGCACTTTGAGTTTTGATAGTTTCTGACCCCCGCACACGTCGCGAACAAGATTGCAAATTCAGCGCTGCTGCACGTGGTTCGCCGCAAGTGCATCGTAAAAGAAACGACACGTATATTGCGACAGGGTGACGCGGTACAAGTCTTGCACCCGAATCGGCATGCTCTGCTCAAGAATGTTAGCGTAAATATATATAAGCGTCGAAACACTACTGCGCAGACCGTAACAACGCTTAACAGTAGATTCCTGAGATCATTATAAGACATTCTAATATTAAAATGTTGAGGCTGTAATAATTTTTCAATTATAAGCTCATTTAAAGTTAGAGAATCATACCGTCTATATAAACACGCGCATTCAGATGTGGCGCGCAAAATGCGAAAACGAAAACTATAATAATTGTCGCTTCTTGTTTATATAAAGATTACATATGAGATAAAATTATTGATGTTTATTATATTGACCAATTATTGGAGCTTTGACATTTAGAATTTTCGTCTCAAAATGATCAGGAATCTCAAGCGTTTTTACGATCTTTAGGGGACATCCATAGCGTTTGAAAATTAGAAAAAAGCAGCAATTTTTCAATTAAATGATTATGAGTGAAACAAAATATAAATTGAGTTACTCAATTAAAGAAGAATTTTACTTTTGAAATAATAGAAATAAATTTGCATATTTAGCATAAAAATATTTTCTAATGTAGACACAAATTTGTATAATAATATTAATATATTTATTTAGTTTAGTCAAGTGACCTACCACTCGGACTTGGTTTACACACAAGCAGCTTTATCTCATTCTCTTACATTCATATTCGCTTTCATCCTCTTTTCTATGCTCTCGACTCTATGTCTAACATCCATTTCACAACTTGCTTTTCTTCCCTCTTCATCTAACATATCCTAGCTTTATTTTCATTTTCTTCCCTACATTCACAATAATTTATATAAATAAAATATAAATTTACATAATTAAAAAAATAATAAATAGAATATGTATTATAAAAATAATGAAACAGGATATTTAACAAAATACTCTGATACAATTGCATCGCTATCAAAGTGCGTTTGAGGTTTTTTTAAAAGAGAAACTTACAGTATTATCCTTTCTAAGATAACAAATTCAATTATAATATTTAAAAGAATGCATAAATGTTATCAGATAGTCAATTTATTATTCTTGTTGTTACTTACAGTGTGGAATCGCGTGGAATTTATGAACATTACGCGACTCTGTAATTATTCACCGAGTCATTAAATACTTTACCGAACGTAAAATGCGGCCACATACGCAGCTATAAGCAATGCATGAAATTTTAAAAGTTCGGCTATACTGAACACGACCGTGGATATTTTTAACACATATATTTTCTGGTGTTTCGCGGTATATAAATATTGCATGGCGCTGCTTGCTCTCTTTAGGGCTGAAAATTCGAACGGGAAATACCTCAGGCTACTACCTCGCGCTTTTGCACGGCTTTCAACAAAAATCCCGTCCGTGCGCAAAAGTGAATTATATGTTTCTACAGAGTGAAAAGTTTCCTTTGGAAAACACGGACTTGCTGCAACCCGTCGCCACTCTATCTTTTCTCCCTTCGTCTTTTCGCCGCTGTTGGAATAAATTAATAGGTGAGGTGGCTCGAATACCGACTGCTTTTTTACAGAAGCTGAGTAACAAAAAACTAAGCCAAATAGAGTTAGATACATTCACGACGTAAGATTAAATAGCAACGATCGTAAAAATAAAACTCTAACAATTAAAAAAATCGTAAGATAATAAAATGTCGACATTCAATATTATTTCTAAGACGCTCATTTTACAAAAACACAAATGAAAAGTTTAATCCACAATCTCAACTTTTCGATTACTATATTCTCAATTATCATTCATATCACGAGAATCAAAACGATTAAATCATATTACGCAAATAAATAAATAATTATTTTACTTCACCCTCCATATAAATAAAGCTTTAAGCTCTGATAATTTAAAAATCCGTAAGATGATAAAATGTCGACATTAAATATTATTCTTCAATCCACAATCTCAATTTTTCAATTATTATATTCCCAATCATCATTCAGATTGCAAAGATCAAAACGTATAAATCACATTACGTAAATAAATAAATGATTATTTTATCCCTATGGGATGAAATTCCCTTAGGTATTGGGAAAAGGAATTCGGGTATCTTCCCCTAATACTACGCCGCTTAAATCCGATAGTAATCAGATTGACAATACGTATAGTGGATTAGCGGATCGCTTTCGGTCTGGCATTGAGCTTAACCCGGTATTAATCGATACTCAGGCGAAGGTCGTACGCCTCCGCGGCGTCTCCGGTTATATTCGGTAATTCTTTCGTCTCCCCCTTCGTCCTCTCGCCCGCACAATTGCCTTCCTGCAGGAAACCATCGCGTGTGTGTCCATCGCCATTGATTGGCAAACCATTGGGATGGCTGGTTGGATGCTTCGATTATACTGATGTACGAGACAAGTTATAGAGAAATCGTGCATGGTTAGTTAATATTAGAGAATTTCGCAGAATTCAATGCCGACCAAATTGAAGCCTGATACTTCGCCGTTTTACTACATTATTAATTTGTACGACGTTATTGGCCAATACTCGTTTATTGTATCTCGATAAACGATGAAACTTTGATGCGCTGCCTTCGTAAATACGAAAAATATTTTTCCTCTACGACTTTCTGTTTCTGCTTAAAAAGTGATTCTCGCTAAGAATTAACTAACATTAACCCTCCGTTTGTGCAATCACACTTTTTTACTCCCTTCGTCTGCAATTTGGATCCTTTTTGCTATTCTAGGTTTTGAAAAAAATGTAGAAAAAAATCAGGATTACTTTTCAACATCTCTATTACACTATCAAATAATTTCTTAATTCTTGTTTAAAATTTATTTAATCCGCCGTCATAGAAAGGATGCTTTTGCTGAAATAACTAAAAATTTAGCTAGGTACAGATCTGAAAATAATTTTATTGGATCATCGAAATAATTATGTAGGACGCTCAAACTGATTTTACAATAATATCAAAACTTTTTGCGATATTTCTCAACATGTTTGAGATTTTTCTACGCAATTATTTTGATAGTGTTAACAAAATTATTTTCAGATCTGTATCCAGCAAAATTTTTAAATACTTCAAAATCATTCTCTTCATGCTTCTTTGCTTTGAACAAATTTGAGAGTGAAACTTTGCTTGTTCCAAAAAGACTGAAATAATTTTTATTTGAAGGATAAGAATATATGAGTAAAAATCTCATATACTAAAAGCAGCTATAACAAAAATAAATAAAGATAACTTGATTGGATGCAGGAGAAAATCAGTCAACGATGTAACCCTACTTACAAGCGCGTCTCTCGATCGCTGCATCAACATGCACGGTGTATAACGCATAACGGAATTTATTACGCGAAATTTCACATATTCCCAGGCAGCCACTAAGTCGGACGTAATTCTCGAAGCCTTCGTGCCTCCGGGAAGAAAACCGATGACTCCTCCGAAAGTTGATGTTAGTGCTGCCGAAGCAAGCACCTCCCTCGTGAATAATAAAAGCGTAGCGCTACCGACTCGATCGCCTCGAGCCACAGGGTTAGCTATCGCACACTCAGGAATCATGTGCACGTATACACGCGTACTTGCGCGTATACGTGAGGCCTACGGGCTTGTGCAAACTGGGTCACACGATGACGTTTACAGACATAAGCCTAAACCACGACTACGACGAGGGGTCAGTTCCGAGTTCGTTGGCCTTGAACCCGCGGCGAGAGAGTGTTAAATGGTATAGAATGTACGGCGGCACAAGCGCGGTCGGCACAGGACCAGCGTTTTTACAGCACGACGACGCCGTGAATGCTTAAACGGCTCATTTACATCGAGGCCCTTTCCGCTAATTTGCACGTCCCTTCATCAGCGCGAGACCCGAACGCTGGCGGCGGGGCAAGCGCGGCTTCTCGCCAGTAATTATACGTGTTTGAAGCAATTACCGGCGCGCGAGGAGGCGGCGGCGGCGGTAGCAGGGACGATTTTCATAAGAGAACCATTATTTCGCGTATCGCTAATATCATTGTCTCCACCGGCGTTCGCTATCGCGATATTAACACGAGGCGCGATCCTCGAGCGATTAATCCTTCGATAATTAATTAATTAACGCTTACATAATCAGCGTCCCGACCGGACAAATGTCTCTCGTGTTGTTACGTTGCGGTTCCAAGTATAAGCGCTATTTACTATTCGCAGCAAGCTTCGGTAATTTGACATCAATGTCAGTAACTGCATGGTTGTTTCGCGCACGCAGCATGTTTCGACTTAGATTTGCATAATATTAAATTGTCCTCATGTAATTACACTTCACTAAGGAAATGTTACCCAGATAATAAATCGTTCAGGTATATCATTTATAATGAGAGATAAAGTTGCTCGAGATCAGAAAAGTTTCCTTCATCGAGCAACCTTGTAAACTCGTAGCATAACGTTGTATTTTTATTTGTAGGTATCTCTTCGAGAACCTCGATGAAAAATTATTCGCGACATTAAGCGCTATCGCCAGAATCGATAAGTATTAATTCTTATTATGGAAAGAAGGATTTTCTTGAAGTATCTAAAAATTTAGATAGATAGAGATCTGAAAATAATTATTGGATCATCGAAATAATTATGTAGAAAATTCAAGCATGATGAGAGTAACGCTGCAGAAAGTTTTGACATTTGAACTATCAGCTTCAGAGATATATAATTATTTTGATAGTCTACAATTATTTTCAAATCTGCACGAGTTGGAAAATTTGTGTAATAAATTTAATACATTTCACATATCTCAAACGGTCCACTCAAATTTTTGTGTTAATTCAATACAAAAATATGTTAAGCAGTAACATAAATATCATGTAAAGATTAACGCAAAAGAGATAATACTGACACATTTATAAGCAAACTGTAGAAGCATATTTTTTTCAGTAAAATTAACATTTATGATACGTTAAATTAACACGTATTTCTTTATTTTAGAATTTACGTTTTAAAACACATTATTTTTATGCTACTTGTTCACTTACTCATAACACATTGTGTTATGTTAACACTAAAAAATATTGAATATTAATTTAACACAAAATACTTAAATAACATAATCACTTTATTGTTAAATTAACGCTCGAATATATTACAAATATGTCACAAATTCAACACAAAACTTTAATGATATGAGTGAATCGTTTCTAACACAAATACAAAATGTTCTTTACTGTCGTCTCTAGCTAAAGTTTTAGATACTTCAGCAATACCTTTCTTTTCGTATAAAAAAACAAACCGAAAAAGATTCTTTGCACGAAAGAAGAATTCGCAAGAAATTTCGGCGGAATCCTTGCAAAGATCCTAGGTAAGTTAGTTCGGCAGTGATTACCGCCTTTAGGATCGAAACGAAGCAATGACGAGAGTGAGAATGTTAAACGAACCCTCGGAGTTTTAATCAAGTCGTTCGTACTTCCCCACCAACGCTCCATTTCGTATTTCCCCACCCTCTCGTCGTCTTTCGGTCAGAGGAGCAAAAGACTTGGTTAGAGACGTCGTTTCGCTTAGTCGTTGACTTCCGCTTGATTTGCATCCAACAGTCTCCCCGATATCAACCTTATGAATAACCACACCGACGAGTCGGATCACCGACGAGGGGATGAATCCCCTTGTGGCCCCTTCACCGAAGAATCCCCATCGTGAGAACGCGATTCCGCGACAATATAGGATAAAGGACGGATCACGGAGAATATAAATGCCATAATTCTGATTAATCGCCTAAAAATATTAATATAACGCATTTCACAATTGATAGCATAATTTAGCATTACGTAAATTTAGTTTAATATTATATCGATACTACGATACAGTAAATAGTAGCTTGATAATAATAGTAATAGTTGTCATCTAGAACAAGTACTATCAAAATAACAATACTGTAGCCTCTATTACGAATATTACATTTTTTTTATAAAATAGGAAGCAATTATTAAACCTGCTGATTTGTTCAAATTTACTGTACAACGATCATATCGATATTGTGGGTCAATATGATTTAAAAAGCTCTAAAAATTGTTTTCATAAAAAAGATTTTACATTAATAGACGAAGTTATCAAATATCGGAAAAAAAGTTTTTAATAAAATAAAATAGTAAGATAATACATTTTTAAGTCAAACAGACCCAAACAGACCCGCAAGATTAATAATAATTGATGTCTGTGAAAAGAATAAAAAATTAGCTTATTTTAAACAAAATAAAAAAGCCTGAATAATGCAATGTCGAGTAAGTATAAACTCAGCCAGGATTGATTAAGTATAATACTTCGTAGTCGTGAATTTCCAGAAAAATTTCGTATATCTGTCATATTTCCATTTTTCAACCGCCCGTCTTCCAGTGCACGACCAACTTAATAATGCGGCAATGATCCTTTCTCTTTCTCTCTTTTTCGATCCGTTGTCGACTCGCGAACCGCGCAAAATTCATTCACGAATTTTTTCTCCTGCACGAGCACACACACACCCAAAAAATACGAAGAATACACAGACGTTACCAAAGGTTTACTCGACAGAATATCCGAACACACAACGAATACACGACGGTGCGCGCGGTGCAAAAAGAGAGAAGAGGCGAAGCAGAAGAGAGAAGAGAGGGAAGAGGAAGAGGAGGTGGAGGTGGGTCATCGACTTCCTCGATGTGACGCAACAAACACACACATATGTACGCGGATACACTGACATTCATGCTCGTGTATCACACACGGGGCTCTCTGGGAGTGAGCGAGTCTCGCCCCGTTAACCTCTTCCTTCCGGAAGTGACCCTCTCTCCCATACACTCGAACGAATCCTTCGAGAGGACCGAGTTCTGTGAGGAGAATTTCGACTTCACGGAATGAATCACGCGGACGTTCGCGTGGCTAATATTACTCACGATTTTCCTCAGAATTACGCGCGCTTCCGTTGTCGTGACCGGTAAATTCGGCGTGTGGCAATTGATTAAGGAGGGTATAATCTTGGTATAGCTGGGCATTTCGCTTAAATTTACGTGACTCAGCGGGAAACTCGGAAATACAATCTGAAGGAAACAGCTTACGGATAACTAAACGCGGGCCTGATTGCTTCTGTTGAAACACAGCCCTTGTATGCACAAAAATAATTGAATGCAAGTTACATAATTAAAATTAAACACCAACGCAAATTTTCTCAAATTTCATCCCTCGGGTATAGTTACATATAAATCTAGTAACAAGTACAGACTGCGCATTCTCTTAGCTTTTGTGTTTAGTTAGAAAGAATTAAACTTATTAAGAGAAAATTGTACTTAAATAAATTTTAAATAATTGTTTGAATAATATCAACTTAACATTTACTTGCGGTAAATAAATATTTAGTAAAAATGTTAGTTAAATCAAATTGATAATTCTTGTGTACCAAATGCATATGTATTTACATTTAATAAATATTCAGTTAGTACTATCCAAATAAATGTTTATTAAAATTTAGTACTTTTTTCTCAGTGTGTCAACATCTCTTTCAACTCTATCAGCATCCTTTTTTTACTCGATTACTTTGAAAAGAGCGATAGGTTTCTCTCTAAGGTACTCATTCTAAACAATAGTGACAACTTTATAGGAATGCAGAGTCTAATCTTCAAGTGACTGGAAATTCGAAAAATTCTTTTTAAAGAATATCATCGCATATTTTCGATAAATGTCACAATAAAAGGAAATTAATCAAAACGATGATTCGATTATTTCAATCTCGTAATTGAAAATCTATTAAACGACAAATAACAAATACAAAATGTAGAGAAAAACACGCAATTTCTCTTAGCATACTTCATTACGCAGAAATCGATCAATTAATAATATAATGTGTAACAATATTCTTTGAATTCCCCTCAATTTATTACATAAACCTAAATTAATTATATCATCAATAAATTTAAATCCGCGATTTATAGAACCGCTTTAAACGGTTAACGTGAAAATTTTCACGAGGACGTGAATAATAAATACGGTACGCAGATAAAACATGTAAATCCCCTGATACCTATCGGATCACGTATCGAACTAATAAATCAGTCAAGTAATTAATGGCAATGTGCGACAGCTCGTCTTCTTTTCCTTTAAACTTTCAACAACAACGAACGTGTTATAAAAATGGGGAAACATTTTATCTATTAGCGAATTTGAGTAGACTAGTATGCATTGGTGCATATTAAGGCCGTTCTACACTGATTTAATCTGAATGTAAAAGTAATAAAGTACAAATATTTTAAATTATAAAACACATATCAGGAGACGCGATAGTGTCTCGGCGCTAAGACAAACGAATCATCATGCCATGGTTTTACTTAACGGCACGATAAAATATATTAAGGATAACCCGTTTTTATATTTGTATCAATCACTTCAGACCTGATTTTATTAAAACCATTGTTAAACAAAAATTTTTTTTAATTCAATTCAAGGGCACTTTAATAAGCAATTCATACTAAACAATTAATTTTTTTCCAAAATTTTGACTATTTTTTTCTAACATATACACTATTATAACATGTACACATCTGATGATGTTAGAATTAAATAATTTTAACGGATAATGTCTTCTAATTTGTACAATACACAGAGTCTGAAGGAATTAAACACAAATCTTTACGTCAATTTGTGTACGGCGGCTTTCATATGCCATGCATCAGAACGCACGCACTGAATGCGCCCAATCGAATTCGTCATAACTAAAACGCGTTGAATCTCGCGTCGGATGCGTTAAGGAAAAAAAAAAAAAAATAAAAAAAGGAGGATGAGAGGAAACGCGTGCGAGTGTCGCTAATAAAAAATACAAACCAGTCAATCGCGCGAATTAGTTAATACACGGATTCGCATGGTTATTCACACGTGCGTGGAGCAATTCAAGAGACGTAACGAGGGCACGAGCTAGAAGAGAGGAAACAGGAGGTGGGGAAGGGTAAAAGGATGGATACGCGGACAGCTGGAGGGCGGGATCGCAGGGGTGGATTTAATCACGTTAAGTAACTCCGACCTGGCCGCATAGAAGCCGAGCGAAGGGTATTCGAAGATAAAGAGGGTGGTGGGAGAACGTGTTATCGACCCTCCTACACTCCACCTCGCCGGCCTTTTAGCAGTGACCAACACACGTACGCAACCTGCACACGTGCAGCACACAAACACGTGCCATTTCCTTCTCGCGCGTCACACGTAGGTATTTTAACCATTAAACGGTTTGCCGTCTTTCCAGCGCCCACGTCAGCATATTCGACGGATTAATTGGCAGTCATACGCTCTCCGGTAGATAATCGAGAAAGTCATACGTCGACCCGGCGCTAAATGAGTTTCGCGATTGATCATAGGAGTATCACGTTACTCCTGACACGTATAGAGAAAGTGGGATGGGGAGAGGAGGTCTGGTATCGAAGGGGCTTCGATAATTTCAGATAATTAATTATCGATCAATCACATCGCATGAATAAACTATTCGAGATTGAATTACGTACTTCACGGTCGTTCGCTGTCATCTTTATAAAGGAAATGATTTACGCCTCGTGAAAAAATTCCGCGAGTCTCTGCTCGCTAGATTAGACTTGATATAATAACCTGGATGGATCCCGTCCGAATGAATATCTTGCTCTCCTGACATTAACGTTCTTCGTTTAATGTTCATGTCGTGTAATGACACGATTTTCGAAATAAATATAAAGTAACAAATGCGTTAATTAAAAATGCTTATTAAAACGATGCTATGAAAAAGAGTGAAGTCTTGTAACAACGTTCGTAATGTTTCTTTTTGGTCTCATCTTCGCTCGGCGTAACAGAAAAATCACAATTACTCGGGCAAGATTTACCCAGCCCGACTCACGGAAAATTAACGAGTAATTGCGTGACGAAGTCCTATTCGTCCTTTCCCGTCGCGTTAGTAATTAATCAAAGCACGACAAGAGAGAGAAAGAGAAAAAGAGATGTTCACCGGCCGCTAACGAAAAGATGAACGCGCGAGATGGTTCTTTATTTTCCAACGATCTTTCCCTCCTACGATTCGGTCCTATCCATCCTCGTCTAGTTGTTTATCGTTAGAAGTGCAACCCCGGAGCAACCCTACAGTAAGTGACGGGTTAGAAAAGGCGCTGCTCCTGCCACAGGGGTGGCAAAAGGGCGGTCTTATAAGCAAAAGGGGAAAAAAGAAAACGATCACTAAAAAAAAATTTACTAAATCTTAATATATATTTCTTTGAATAAACTAAGTAAACATTTACTTGCAGTAAATAAATATTCACTCAATAAAAAATGATGGTTAAATCAAATTAATGTGGTTTTTATATAAATATAAATACAATATAAATACAACATTTTTATATCAATATAAATATATGTTTACTTTAAAAAATATTTACTTAGAACTCAAACATTTGTTTTTAGTATTTTTTTTTCAGTGTTACAAACATGGCGTGGTGTAGATGGAAAAAGCTGGAAGGAGAGGCAGAGGAGACTCGTAGGGCAGGAAAAGGTGGCGAAGAGGGTGGAAACGAGATAGAACAGCGACGAGAGAACCTACCTAACCTTCCCGGCGCGGCGTGGCGTACGGCTGAACCCAGGGCGTTATTAGGAAAATGGACCTTCTTCTCCCTGTCTTCTTTCCTACCGTTCGCGCTCGCTCACAATAAACTACGCGGCGTCTTGCCCTGCTGCTCCTCCGCTTTAGCTCGCCTCTCACCCTTTCGCTCTTTCTCACCCTCCATCGCCCCTTCGATCCCTTCCTACCGCGCGCTCAGCAGACGTTGAACTTTTTGACGTCGGGGCCAACCTGCCGCCGACAATTTACTTCTTCAGAGGCAAGAGCCGAGAGAGAGAGAGGCAGCATAATATATCTTTCCACCCTTCGATTCGGATAATGGCGTGTGCCGCTACGCGCGAATACTCGTCGGATACGGAAACGATCGTTGTTTATCGCGCTGCCGAGTGCGGGTGGATGCGATAAGGTGAAATATTCATCTCATCGCATTACTTCTTTCCTTCGTAGTTTGTAAGTGGAATTATAAATGCCATTCTGCGGCGGGAAAACAAAGGAACGCGCGCAGCAAGCATCCCGGCGAGTAAAGTGAATTATAGTTTAAACAGTTGGAATTTTTTTGCGCCGGAAGTTCTTACGCGGTACCAGTAAAAGGCGCGTTTCTCTCGATGTGAAACTAAGTCATAATTCGTAATTTATGACTTATCTTGTATTTAAACGATGTTAAAGAGGCCGATTTCTGTCCAAAAAGGTATAAATAAAAGGAACTTCTTATTCCAATTCAAGTAATAGCAGCTTTAATTCTCCTTCAAAAATTATTACACAAAAATTATTAATATAATATTATATCAGAAAATTTACTTTACTCAATTGAAATAATATATAACAAAGATTTTGTACTAAATTAAAAAGTAATACAGTACTACTAATCTTTTCATTGACGGTCTTTCTATTCTATAAATGAAAGGAAAAATATTGTTTGTAAATTTGGGCCTTTTAGATACGAAAGTTATTAAAAAATTCATAGCGTTTAGGGAATACCTCGAAAATTAAGCATATTGAAATTTGTATAAATACATTATGTACTCAATTTTCGAAGTGTTCTCCAAACAATTTTTTAAATAACTTTTTCATACTTTATCCAGAAGGCCTAAATTTAAAAAAAGAACACTATTCCTTTTACTTACACCTTTTTAGATAGAAATTAGTCATAAGATTTTCTTTTCCCTAATATATATCCGCTTTTCTTGTAAATCCAAAAACGGTGCGTTGTTCCTTTCTGCACTACCTATTATGAAAAAGTTATACTGGAAATCATATCGGAGTCTGAAATAATACACGATGTAATCGACCGACGATCAGACCGGATGACACAACAATATGCTAAGCAAGGTCCGACTGTATTATCTGAAAAGTATTACAGTGTTGCGACTACGCGATGATTTAGCACTTCCACGACATCGTATACAGCGTAATTGGGCAAGTGGGTCATGCGATCGGCGATGTATGTACCGCCAGGCGGAGTCGGAGAAAAGCGATCGATATTCAGTATTTAATTTGGCTCGCCGTGTGTACAACCCCCCCGGGAGGTACCCGGTGGTGCAACCCGCTTTGTATCTCCCTCCGCGAAAACTTATCCGCCCTAACGCGGATGTGTAAGAACCGGAACGATGGGAAACGAAGTCGGGATCGGATAACGCGCTCCACCACAAGTTTGCTATTATCCAAAGTTCTCTATGGAACGGGAAGACGTGAATACAAACAATATTTGAGAAAATGTACATAAGATCTTATGGACTTCCTACAAAATAAACTTTATCTAATTGAATAAGAGGAATCCTATATTCGATTAAAGCAAATCTTGATGCTTAAATATTTCTGTGTGAATTTATATACGTATCTGATTCTGCAAGTTGCGCGCCGAATCTTTTTTTGAAACACATCCATGAGCAAAACCAGAGTAATATTACTTATTAAATCGATAAGCAATTTAATAATTTTTTTATGCTAATAAGCATCTTTATATTATAGGAATATTAATAATAAAATGTTAAAGAGAATGTAAATCTGCAAATAATTTTATTGCAAAAAATATTGCCTCAGTCAGAGTTTAAACCTTCCGACTTTTCAGGACGAGTGCCATACCAATTCAACAACCTAGGCAAACTATTACCTAAGCTTTCAGCCATAAGAAGTTGACCAATCAGAATCGATTCTTTTCACATTCGACTGTAATTAGTCAGTCGATTTTTTATGGCTTAAGTCTTAAACTTAGGTAATGGCTTATTGTAGAAAGCTTATTAGCCTTATCATGCGGATAAAAATAAAGCGTCCTTCAGATCGTTCAAGAAGAAACGTGGCCTCGACACGTCACTCTAAAAATATCGCTCTCTTTCTGAACCTACTAACTTTTTAAACGCATCCATAATCCTTACTTGTTCCTTTATTCTCAACATGCCAATGCTAATTCGCCGAAGACTATACACCCGCTTTTTAACAGTGGTTCTCATTTAGTGCCAGTTTATTAAATTGCTCCATCGAGGACAACCGCGCAATGCTCATCGATCTCCCGCCGTAATTAATAGTACTCGACGATACGGTAATTACCGTAACTTGAGAACGTTATGAACACCGATCAACGATAATACTGATAATAGCGGAAATTAATGGTTGGCGATATACCGACGTGAAAATCAGATGTACGGCGAGATACGGCGTAATAAATCGTAATGTAGATACGTGCTGGACCGCGACGAATGACGCCGAAATAATTCGATTCGAGTAATTGAAAAATCGAATTGGAAGTAATTACATCCGTTAAGTCGCATTGCACGTTCGCGTCTAATTCTATAATTATAAGTCACCATCTTGAATGCGATGTACGGTGATGAAACCTGAATTGCTGAAAAGTTTGCGGCTCCGATTTTTACCTCGCCTTATTAAGACCAAGAACGAATAAATAATAAGCCGATTAATTTAACCGCAATACGCATTGAGTTTATTCTCGACTGGTCCCATCGTCGTTCAGCCGCGAGAAAACGCATATGATGCTTTTATCAAAGCAGTAAAACGAGATATCGCATTTAGAGGAAATTCAAAAGCGAATGAGACGATAATCATTGGAAATAAAATTACTGCTAATTTGTACGATCAATTGTAGCCCTTGTAATAAATGTAATGTGATCATAAATATCAGCATGGTGTTACCCAATGATAAAATAGTTATAGAATTATTAAGCGCGCGCGCGACGAGCATTGATTTAATGTTCATTGCCGTAAAGCCATTAAAAATGGCATGACGATAAATTTCATTATTAATTGGAAAATTAATTATTGTCAATTATAAGTGTTCACAATTATTATTATTAGTATTCGCAATTAATAATACGTATTAACAATAATTATTATCAATCGCAAAATACAGTGGCGTACTTCCCTCCACTGTCATAACCGCAATCGATCTCGCCTTTTAGACTCACTTTCGCCAACTATATGGGAATTTAGTTTCTCGTGTTGCCGAAAGCGGAAGCGTGTATCTGCCGACAACTTGTTGTACGGTAAATAATATCGAGCGAGAGTGGTATAGATTTATCAATCATCCGGCGACAGTTGTAGCGCCTATGTATTCATGAGCTGGCATAATCTCGCAGAATGGGACGCATACGCATGCCGTTGTAACCGTGTATGTGTGTGCGTATGTGTGTATGTACGCAAGTATGTACGCGAATGCATGGTCGCACTCAACAGGTATCGATCTCCAACGGAAGCAAAGGTGCGCAAAACGCGGCTACGTAACACTACAAGCGAACACTGAACGAACGAGTGCATGCGTGCGTGCTCCAGCATTGATTCAACATTGATTCAACGAATGCACTTTTTCGTTTCGTCGAAACGACCTTGCACGAGAACGCACTGTATAATTCGCCCGTCGCACGTACAATCTCGTGGAGACGTTAGTCGATTAAAACTTCTTTTTACAGGGAATAGACAAATTAATGTATAAACGCTTGAGAAAATACTATCCAAGTATCTGCTTAATTAATAAGAACTTGGCCGATCATTTGTCTTTAATACAAATTCTATTCTTGTTGAAATAGTCATTTGCACACAGAAAATATCATTTTATTGATAAGAAAAGTATTTAATTACTCGATATACTTTTTTCTTTTAACTAACAGTTATCGTTAACAAAGAATACTTTCCTGATAAAGTATTCTTTAAAATATACTTACTATATAAATTTTAGAAAAATTTATTATTTATTCAAAAGAATTTATTTTTTCTCTTTTGAGGAATGTGTTATAAAATTCATCGACTTTATGTAATAAGCAAATCAAATTTGTTTTAATTAAATAATATTGATTGAAGTATCAAATTTGCTAGAATTTAGAATATATTTTGAATAAATTTTATGCTTATGTGACAAACTTATGATAAATTTGCGGAAATATAAACTTTTGAAATACAAGTAATTATTATTTGCATATAGTATGTATTTTTCTGTGTATGTGCTTGAGTATAACAGCAGCAACTGCAACAGTGCAATATTACATCATTCTTCTAGCAGAATATCTCCTAATCACTTAAAAGATATTGGAGGAGGAAATCCGTTTCTCACTCTGCTCTTCAAAACTACAAATGGTATTAAAAATTAAAATCAGGTGATTATATTGGCCAAGAAAGATATTGAAGTTTTGGAGAATAGAGAGCAACTTAAAAAAATAGAGTAAAAAGAAAATTTCTTCCTGCAATATTATTTATATAAATAATTGAAAGATATTCTACTAAAAGAATAGTACAACATTGTTAATTTCCATAAGTAACTTTCAAGCATTGAGTGGACTGTTCCAACAAAGATAGAATGTGTATCAAAAACAAATAATGGGTCAACTTCTTATTAATAAATCAATTTGTATTTAAGTATCCGTATTGATATATTAACACCGAAATTAATATTGTCCTAATGTTAATACATATATTTTAAAATATTTGCAATCATCGCACGACAAAAGGAAGAAACGTTGACTATGATAAAAAACGAACAATTGAAAAATTGTTAATAAAATTAAAAGATCATAAATTGAAGATTTAAAAAAGACATTTTGCATTCATACAAAAGAACTTTTCGATTCGACTCGTTTCCCGGGTATTTAATACCTGCCTGAGCCTCACGAATTCACCGGCGTGTACCGTTAAAACGCCGTACCATCGTATGAATATTTTATGAGCTCGCTGCCTTAACACCTCCTCCACGGCGAGAGGCGAGCCGCGGTACGCGACAGAGAGAAAAGACCGCGCATCAAGCTATTGTCGTAAAAGGATGCGCGAGCGAGGTGTAGCTAGTCGATGCAGGTGGATGTTTAACGATCTGCGGTCCTCTGACGCCAGTTGTAGCCGCCACGAACCGGTGCGCTTTATGATCCTGCGGACGATCAAAGACAGACTCGGGAATCATCCCGTCTCGCATTCTTCGGACTGCACTTTATAAACTCGCGTGCGAGACGCGTGTTTTTGCCGTTTCAATTTCTTGTCCGGCGCGTGTGACGAAACTCCGCAAGGCTAGCGCCGCCATCTAAAGATGCCTATCTTCTAATCTTCGTCTGCGATTATGATTAAAATATGGAATGTAGAATCGCTCGTAATTATTGCGTATAAACCTCACATCATAGACTGGAAAAAGAATCTAGTTGCTTTAATTAGAATTTTAATTGAAAATGTGATCAACATTTTTTTTTTATTGAATTTATTATAATTATAATTGAGATAATCAGAATTCTGATTGATATGATTAGAATTTTTTGGTTCGTCCAACTAAAAATTTTCAACTAAAAATTTGTCTCAGTGTAGACTAAAAAGAAAGTGTTTGATGTTTGAAGTGTGCGACTATAATTGCATAATAAAATAATTATAATTACGAGCTCCATTTTTATAATTATTACTGCTGTAATGTTAGTAATAATAATTATATTTATAGTTCTACCAAAAAATATATAGTTGAGCTAAAAAGGAAATAATCATAGAAAAGGCCAATACGATCGAGATAAGGAAAATCTTGATGCTTAATAATATTATATCTAGATTTACAAACACGTCTTTCAATTATATAAATTGTACCGCTTACTGTCGGACTTGAAACGCAATCATAAATTGAAGTTGAAATAATATCACAATTAAGTTGATCGTCGATTTGATGATAGCACTAGCATTTTCAAACACTATAAAGAACTTATTGCGAGAAAAAAAAATTACATTATAACGATAAGTGCTTTACAGTACATCAAAATGCTAGTAGCATCATTATCAAATCGGTGATCAAATTTAATTGTGATATCATCAGCTTTTTTGGTCCTTTTCTTACTTACTTAATTTATTCACATAACGGTTTAGATAAACTTACTATTAATATAATTAAATATTATGATTATAATTATATAGTTAAATTACGGTAATTGCATTTTTCTCTTTCAGTCTACCGCGCACTAGTCTTTTTCTACAGTTACAGTCCGATATAAAATACATATATTCAAACGCAATAATCTTTTTTTAGATGCGATAAGTAATACACGTAGACGACTTTTTTCCTGCACTCGCGCTTGTCGCGATCTCGGTAAACATCGATGCATTTTTATTTATAGCACACGCGATATTTTCCACGCGGTCTTCCGGTCGTATTTATATCCGCGGTTAGTGGCCAGAACGCTAATTAATGACAGAATTGTGATATTAAGCGCTCGCCGGTCGGCGAAGGCAACGAAGAGAACACAGGGGATTGTCGGGACGTGGCGGACGTTATTACGGGATACGGGTTGTGCAAGACGAGCGCTAACAGTGCCTGGGGAAGTGTTGCTCAACATTTCCATCGTATTTCTCGCGCTAATGATTATGTGTCGACGATTTTTCGAAGAGAGTATATCACAGGTTTCTGGAACTAGCTCTAATAGCCAACCAACCACCTCAAACTAATAGTAGCCATACTCTGGCATTAATGTAGTAAATTATGTGAAAGAAATAATCATGTTGACTGGATACATTTTCGATAAATAAAACAGTAATTGACGGGCTCCCAGGATTTTAACAGGTGTGTTGTACACAAACGCCATCATATGTATCCGTGTTATCGTCGCTAATAAGTCGTTATCTTCGATGAGATTATATGTATTATTCCAGACGTGAGCGAACGAAACTAGGGAATTGCTGACGTTCAGCGCGTTAAATATAACTTCCGTGACGAAATGACGCACCGTTCGCAGTTCGTTAGGAGACCAGCGACGCCAACCTCTAATATCCACACAGAATGAACAAAAATTTAATTTGTCTGCTTATTAGAATATCCTTAGAATACTGCAGAGCCTGAATAACTCATAGACACTTTTTACATACATAGACCTCTTAAAATGATGATATCAATTACGGAGTAGCATGTATTTAAAGAACATACATCTACCCTGAAAAAAAAAATTTACTGAATCTCAATACATATTTCTTTGAATAGTACACGAAGAAAAATGTTTGGTTGAATTAACTGAAATTTTGGTGGAAAACACAAATGCTCCAGAATTCTGGTTAAGTCTATACTAGACTTCTGATTAAATCTATTAGAATTCTAGTTAAAATCACATTCAGAATTTCCTTGATTAAATCTGCTAGAATTCTAGTAGGTTTATCCAGAAATTTAGTAGACTTAACCAGAATTCTGCATCGTTCATTTTCCATCAATGTTACTAAGTGCTTTGAAGAGCGCGCAGCATTCTGTCTTTTGTTGCATCATTCTGTCTTTGTTTTATGTTTAATAAACGATAAAGATAAAATAACGATAATAGCGCGCTTCCCGAACGCAGCCTCTTATTATTTAATTACAGTAAATAAATATGTACTCAATAAAAAGAATAGATAGTTAAACCAAATTAATTGTTCTAATACCAAATATGTTTAAAATTGAGGGGATAGGCGGAATAAAGACACAAATCTATTTAAGCCCCTTTTCCGGCAATTAGCTTTTTCATGTAATATTGATCGTAATAGAGAAAATTTATAACATGTAATTTTTTAAAGACATTACATAAATTTATTTAATATTGTATCCATTTATGTATAATAAAAAAGTAGCAAGTTATTTTAATTTTTATTAATACCAAGATTTTGTAATTAAGCCTTTATTCCGCCCATCCCCTCAATTATTAAATATTTACTTAGAACTATTAAAAAATAAATATTTATTAAAATTTAGTTTTTATTTTTCAGTGCATTTACACATGTATGTCACTTTAATTGAGATGTCTAGATAGATTCTGCAATCTGCATTCTAAGGACACTAGTTGTAATATACCCCGCTATAGTGATTTAGTAATATCACAATATCTCTCAGGGATATATAAACGGCAATGACGTTGTCGGTCTTCTGGCCGGATTGTGCATCGGCACCCGGTTACGTAATCGAGTTATAAGTACACCCGGTTTTCCGGATTGATTGCCAAGGACATCTGATAAAGTACCGTTCGAAGCATGCTTTGAATCCAGACTAAGTGATGAATTCCCATGGCATCATCTCGTTCAAGACCGTTCCAAACCGGCTCGTTGAAATCTAAAGAAACGAGCTGCTCGAGTTTCCGTTCGAAGTCTAAAAAAATCGGAAGATAAATCGTTTAAGATAAGAGCAGGGAAAGGTAGAAACGAACTCACGGTATTCAGTTTCCGCTGAAAAATTTTCCGCTTGAATAGATGACACGCACACACGCGTATCGCACGCGAGTACATACGTATATCTAACGAGGAAGACGCTGCTGCCACACACGCCCGCATCGAAAGCGGAACAAATATACGATGCGCCGCGCATTTAAGGCTTAATAACAAACCGCAGGATGCAGTTTATCGGCACACTTACGTCAATACATTCTATAGTAGATTGACCGTACCGTAAAAAGCCGCGATGCGGTGGCGCGTCTCTCTTGCCGCGCGCAATTTTATGCCATTATGCCTCGAACGCGCGCAATCACTCCGACACACGGAGGCTTACGCCTTGCAAGCTGATGGGAAATTTGAATAAAAGTATCGGCCCTTATGCGGAGCAACGTTCACAGGGGTGAACGGAGAGCCACCACGGACAGCGTGGCGTGCTTTAATTTGCAGAAATTGAACGATCTCCCGCGGAAGAGCGCTTATCAGTGTAATACCGTTAAAGCGAGTTTCCACGTGTAATATTAAATAGCCTTCACATGGTTAGATTGCGATCGTTCGCCGCAGCGCGACACGCTGACCGGGCCCCTAAGATTATCTAAAAACACGCGAGCAAAGCGTCAAATAAAATATTACACGCAAACGGGTATGAAACCCGAGAACTCCATAAATATGGAAACTTCCTCGACTACCGTAATATAAGAATAATAAATTATATAATATATTATAGGACCGTATATGTGATAATACAAACTATAGAAATCAAAGCCTTAAACGGTCAAGCTGGATCTTAATGCTTGTATGATTCTTATGTGAATTTATATATTACGTGTGTAGTCCCAAATAATAAATTAATTAATTGTATATTTTAAATAATTTAAATAATAACCGCAGTGTTGAGATAATCGATTTCAGAAAAAGTATACTTTCACAACGTAGAAACTACGTTAGCCTTTCTCAGAATTAAAAAAAGGAGTGTTAATAGCAATCCAATTAAATATAATTAATCAGTTTAATTTAATTATTAAATTGAGTTTCATAAAAATTTCAAGAAAAATGAAAAACGTATTGTCTAAAGACCGGTTTTTCTTTAACAATTAATTTATGGTTTAGACTGAATCTCACTTAATTTAATGATAATGTAAAAAATTGTATTTTTCTAGCCATTAATTAATCACTAAACTGATGACTTTATAGTGATAACTTTTATTTAAAAATTACTTTTTACAAAACCATCAGTTTAATGATTATAGCAAGAAAAATATAATTTTTACATTATCATCACGTTAAATCTAATCACAAGTTAATCAGAAAATAAAAAAACTGGACCTAACCAGTGTAATAATACGTTATTGACTCGTCATCACTTCCTCATATATATGAAATAAAAATAATCGGATCAAGACAATCTATCGAAGTTATACCCTTCAAGGTGAGAAAATCCGATTAAATATTATCAATTTGCGAGTAGCGTTCCGCTTTGAGATAATCAAATTATATCGCAATGTTCCCTGATCGCAAGTACATTTAATATCGTCTCTGGTCAGCAATCTACTTAAATAAATAATACCTGTGGTCTCGACAGACTGACCCATATTCCGTAACATTTTCTTATCTCTTCGCCTCGTTTCAAAAGCGAGATTAAAATTATAGATTGTAGTGACCTGTACATCGCATTAAGTGCTAAAATATAAACGCATCTGTCTGACGATTTTAATGATTATCGTCAACATTCGAGATTTAATTTACTCTTTCGTAAAATTTTCAATATTCCAATTTTGATTCATACAGGAAACATATTTGATTGAAATTAATGTGTCAAGATCATAATGTATATTATGCTGATATTAGTAGTAGTTTTAAAGTTCAATGAATAATCGTATTAGATCGACATGATAAGAAGAATTATTAATTCAACTCTATCAAACACTACATTATTATTAGATTAATGATATGTATAATTATACATATAAATTAAAATTTATATAAATGAGATTTATAATGGAGACTAATGATTCATTCACAGCGATAATTCAACTTCGTAAGAACGTGACACGTCTCTTTCATCCACTTGTCCCTTTAACAGCCATCTCGAACGCGAAACGTCATCCATAAACTCATTTCATCTTGAATTCTGTTGCAAACTACATCGAAATCTAATTTTGAAGCAGCGATTTTGACAACCCGCGCGCGCGAGTGGTATCATTTCCCGTCGCAGATCCGGTCCGACAAAGAATACACGTGCGGCTCCCGCCGTATATTTTCTGCCGCATTTTCCCCTCGTTGGCCAATCAACGTTTTTCTACCCGGAAATTCGAATCGCGTCGCTGTGAGCTATACAAAATATTGATTTAAAACACATACGTGAAATACTGTCTCATCTCGCAGTCGCGGCTCGTTTCTCTGGCTCGCCGCGAAATTTTCATGGCAAAGCGCAGCGGAAAAAGAAAACAACGAATCGCGACATTAATACCAGTTTAAACCAAACGTTAACGAGCTACGCGAGATCGGAGATACCGCTTTCAAGACGTCTAATCACGAAACTGTGCAGTAGATTCTTCCCTCGCGTGGGGCCGGCCGTCTAACGATATTTCAAAGTCGCCACGGTTGATGGATGATATCAGCTTGTCACGTAATGAATTAAAGCCACTCGTGAAACGGCCGGGCAGCAGCAAAAGTAAAAAGTGGAAGGTGAAGATCGCACAAGAAGGAAAATGCGAATCCTATCGAAACTTCTTACTCTCGTCCGGTCTTCTATCACGCGAGCGAGCACGCTCGATGATTACGGCGTAAGATGAGAGACGCGCCGTAATAAAAAGATACGACACATTCTATCTCATTACAAATAAAATCTGTTGGACACTTTCCATCCTCCCGGGCACGAGCGTTCCAATTCACGTTGGCTGGTCTACGCGCGTCTTACCTTTACAAGAGTGAGAGAAGTCTGGGGCGATTGAATATTAAGCGAGCGCAGTCTCTAGGCTGCTCCTCGGCGAAGTTAACCCAAGGGACTTCCTCCGAACTAGAAAACGAGGCTGAGGTAGGGGTTGTCGGTTAGCGGAGGATAAGTCGGAGCAGCACGGTGGAAGAGGCGACGGAAACGCTCGAGAGAAGTTCGAGATCGCGGCCGAGGCGATTGCAACGAGGGAGACGAGGAAAGGGGACCGAGATGGTTGGATGGGACGCCGACGGCGATTTCAATAATTAATGTCACGGGAATTGCACCGCGATGGTGGTGACGGTGGTGGTGGAGTTACTGCCGCAAGCCTGAAATTCCCCGTGTCGCGGTGGCCGTCGCGAAGTGACGCGACGCGACGCGACGCGACGCGACGCGTCTCTCTCGTCCGTTGGATAATTATTACGATTATCCGGCGGACGAGTCTATAAAGAGCAAACTCGGCTGGCACCGTCCTCGAAACGAAATAAACGATAGCGGCTAAAGTGCAATTGCACGTAACTCTTTGCCGCCTAAACTAATCGATAAATAAGCACTTCAGCCTTATTTTGATATTACTCGGAAAAAACGTATTGTTGGCGTATTTACAAATTTAACTACAGATCCAAAATAATTTTGTTGAACCATCAAAATAATTAGGCAAGACACTCTCTAGCTATACAATGTAAAAACTTTATGTAGCATTGTTCATCATGCTCCAGTTTCCTACACTGAGAATCCTATTTGGTTAATCTCTTGTGTTATCAGAAACAAGTAAAATGTTTCAATAGCCACACTTTTTTCAACTAAATTTTATTGTATCAACCAAGGATTTGTGTGTTAAATAAGAGATTAATTGATTCAACCAAATGGGATTCTCAATGTACACAATTATTTTGATGGTTCAACAAAATTATTTCAAATCTGTGTTTATCTGAATTTAGATACTTCACCAAAATCCGTACGTAAACTGAGATGATAATGTAAGTTATTCGGGAGAAAACTTATAAAAGTACTGAACATATCGCTTGGAACTGCTTCAAGTATTTAAAAAATTGTCGCAAAATATTATAGCAAATTTATCACATGTGTTATTGTAAAAAAATTAGTAATAATTCTCTTTGTACAAGTATAAAGCAATAAATGACTGTAAATATCAAAATAGCATTCTTATCTTATCACTTGACAGTTAAATGATATATTCTCACCTTAGATAATCTATAAATCCGCGTGATAGAATTCTTCAAAATAGAATTATTTATAATCATGATATATAAATAAGTATATTCTCTATTTTTATGTAGGTGTTTCCAATCTTCTCCAAATGTTTTTCATATATCATAGAGCGCATACATAGAGAAAAATTTCGTAAAAATGAATTAGAAGATTCTGATTATATCAATCAGAATTCTAGTTATCTCAACTAGAATTTAATAGAATTTAATAGTTGAAAACAATAAACCAGAAAATTCTGTTTTGTTGTTTTCAACTAGAATTCCAATTAATGCTACCAGACTCTTTTTTCAGTATAACATTATAAATAGAATCGCGATTTAATAGATTGTCTAAAATGACCTTACATTATCCACACTCAAGTGATTTCATATCGCAACTGAATAATAGCCTCATAACCATACATTCTAGCGAGAAGCAGTGATAAATTCGAGACGTACGCCAACGAGAGTGGACGAAAATAGCAGAAATTTTATACATACATTTCCCTATATCCGCGTGTCTCTCAATATATCTATCCAAAACATTTTCACCAATCCCTTGACCAATCCTTGTCCACGAAAGCGCACCTTTCTGCAGTAGGGAGGGAGAGAATAACTGACGCTCGAAATAGACGGACACTGTACTATGTTCAATGACGACGCCCGATGAAATTCAGAAAAGCCGGATTTCGCGCGTACAATTCGGTTTCACCGGTTACCGCCGTGTCGTCCTCGTCGCTTCGCGAGGCGAGCGAGAGCGCGGCGCGATAGACGGCGGCGGTTCAACCGGGAGATGCCAGTGCAAGCTGGTTGGTCTCCATGGAAACCAACCAACCTCCTCATCTCGTCGCCCTTGCTCATCCTACTCGACGTATCGCGGACGGCGGAAACGAGAGGATGAGGCAGAACGAGCCGGGAGTGGCGGCGTAGTAGACTAGGAAGCGAGAAAGAAGAGTCGCGAAGAGGAAGACGAAATAGTGAAGAGCGAAAAAGAGTCTCGCGGATGACGAAAGAGATCCGCGAACATTAAAAAAGAAATTTTGCTAAAGAATCTAAAAATATGACTAGATACAGATTTGAAAATAATTTTGTTGGACCATTAAAATAATAATTTTGCAGATATCTTACGCATTATGAACAACGCTGCAAAATGTTTTGCATATTCTAGCAACCAATTTTGTCATCCTACCTTGTTTTAATGGTCCAGCAAAGTTATCTTTTAGATCTGTATCCAACTGAATTTTTAAATCCTTCAGCAAAATTGCTCTTTTAGTGAAGAGACAGCGAGAGTTGCGAAAAAAGAAGAGACGAAAGTATATGACAGAAAGGGAAAGAATAATGTTGGGAGGAAAGGAAAGGCGACAGAAACAAGTGAGAGAAGATGATCTTTGTGAAGGAAACATAGATGAAAAGGTACGTATATGGTTCATGAAGATCGAGGATGTGGTCTGTTACGTCACCCCGTGCATGCATAAGTTTCTGGGAACCGGAAACCGAAGCTTCTCACTAGGTCGCTCACGAGCGGTACCGAACCAACCGACATTGATCGACGTCCGTTTCTGAATTCCACGACGACTCTGCGAAGCACGTAGTAATTCATCGTAATCCCGTTTCACGCGTATACCTCGAGAAAGCGCGATCCATTCGCCAGACGTTCGCCGAAATGCCGTTTTATAGGACATATTTATGATTCGCACGTATCGATATCACTTCCGACGTATTTCCATTTTGTATCGTTCCAAATTTCCCAAAAAATCCATAAATTAAAACTTTTTTATATTACTTTGCCCAGCATAAGAATCTAGGAAAACACCACAAAAGTCTAAAATAACAGAAAAACCCAACCCTTCATACTATACTGTTAACTTCATTATGCTAATAATTAGACTCAACTAGAGTGATTTTTAATCATTTCTACACTGGAAAAAGATTCAGGTTGCATTAACTGAAGTTATTGTTGAAAATGAACAAATTTTCTCGTTGAATCTATTATAATTCTAATTGGGATAACCAGAATTTTGATTGACATAATCAGAATCTCCATTTATTCTCAGCTAGAAATTTTTCTCAGTAGTCATCACTGCTCAGTATGTCAATTTAAATTAATTTAAAACAATGGAATTAAACAATTTAATTCAAAGAGTTAAAAATGTATTAAATGTGATTCAAATGGTATTTAGTTTATATGTTAATTTATACGTGAACGTTGTATTTCTTAACTAAGCAATCCAGAAACGGATGAACTTACATTTTGATACATAAAAATTACAAATAACATGTTATTTAACTCAAGGAATTAGGTTATCAATGCACTTTTAATAAATCTAATTCTAATAATCAGAGAATTTTAAATTTATGTGTAAGTTCGAAAACCATGAATTCTTAGAAAAGAAAAAAATTTGGCACATGACTTGATAATTTTATTTTGTACTTTTAATTCCACCTTATATCGTAATAATAATAAACTTGTGACAAACTAATAATAGATAATATATAATATTTTTGTTTTATAAAATAAAATACTTATTACAATCAGTATTCTTCTATTCAAAAAATCTAGACACGCAAATATGTTCAATTTTTAACTTTTCTAGGTTTAGGACAAACTGTGCATTCAGTTCGTAAATATTTCAGATCCTCAAACTTTATTAGCTACATTTAGTGCTCGACATAGAAAATCACGAGAACTCCCTATAGAAAAGAAAAACTTTACGCGTGACGATTGCCGCCGATTGTCGAGTTGTTTGATCGTTGGGGTGAATAAGGGATGAACGATTTGGCACAGTCGTTCATCCCTCATTCACCCCTGCGGCGTCTACCCTAGGTTCGCCAAAGGTCGTCGGTCACGCGATCGCACCTTTACTCATTAACACGACGTGACGACCGACGCCACCCTCGGTACAAGAGGTGGATGGATATGGGTTTAACTCGCGTGGGCACGCGTGCGCGCAGGTAGACGAGAGCATTGTGGGCGTGGGTACCGTACGCGTATCGGGATTCCGGTATTTAATATGTTTCCCTCCTCTCTTAATCAGCTCAACACGACCTCGACTCCTTTGCTTCTCGTGCGCTAATCAAGAAGTGATTCGCTTCGGAGAATTAAGTCCTCCGCCTAACGGCGTCCTTATTTATTAAAGAAACATCGGGGATTTTTTTTTCTACGAAGTGCTTGAATAGGAACTGCAGCCCTTTGGGAATTTCTCATCGTGAGTTTCCGCGGTGAACTAGTTTCGAGAGATGTAAACGGAACTAGTTGATAATAAAACGACTGGGAGAAACTCTGGCTGAAGTAAAAATAAATTCTGAACGAACTCTAAATTTAGACTGCTAGATAATAAATGAAGCGGTCGAAAGGATTCTCTAGTTAGACTAAAATTAAATTTAAATCAACGTATAAATTATAATAGATAAAATAACGAGAGAACGCTGTGGGCAAAAATGGCAAATTGATCAAAGAACCTATCGATTGAAAATTAAAGTCTATTTTGCACATAATAAAATCGTAAGCGGTTTTCGATATAATGTTGCGCAATCTGCGTTACGCTAATAGTGTTCATCGGGTGAGTTCGCAGATCACGATATTACAACGGTTTAGTATTACGTGCAGCCGATGATGTCACACGTGCGCGCCTGCGTGGCTCAATAATGTCGCGCGGTCCTCATTAATTTGTTCAATGGAGCGTCGACGTACACATTCGGTCGAAACTCACTGCGTTAACAAGTTCAAATACGAAGATTCAACCGAAATTCAGACGGATTTTGTACACGAGAAATTGACAATTTTTACTGACAAGGAATACCACAGAATTTCCTGATTACCGACAAATTATTTGTATAAAATCACTTTTTAATTTTTTATGTAAATAAAAACTTTTATTTAAACAAATTTTCTTAATTATTATAATAAAATACTTTTCAAACCATTCATTTACGCAGAACATTCTTTTCTGTCTATTACAGTTTCAACGATATTAGTTTCGAAAGAAAAAACCGATTTTCTTCAAAGGGAAGTTGCATCCTCTAAAAATTAAGTCCTTGTAAAAAATAAGTGTTTCTTATTTTTTTGCCTGAAAAATAACATATTCAAAGCTGAAGGACATCAAAAGCAGAAAGGACACTTCTATGGGTTTCCTTGTGAGAATTTGTAGTTGAAAATGACTAACTAGAAAATTCTGATTATATCAATCAGAATTTTGGTTTATCTCAACTAGAATTATAGTAGATTCAACCAGAAAATTCTAATTTGTCCATTTTCAACCAGAATTCTAATCAATATAATGCAACGCGACTCTTTTACCGGTGTTCCCCGTTTCCGCGAAACTTATACAAAATGTTCTATATCGAAATTCTACCTTTCTCGTTATATTTCAATAATGATGACATAACGAGGAGTGGGTGTAATAATACAGATATACTTCCAATATTTCTGCCACGTAAATCTCACATTGAATCGAATTTTCAGAATGTATGATATTTTCCGATTTCTCCCGAAGAGAAATTCGCTCGAATGAATTCTTCAGCGAAAGATCTTGTTGCATTTCGCAGAAGATATACCGGACCTCGTTAACGGGAAACTGTCGACCTTCGTGATTCCAGAAAGAAATAAATTGATAAGTCGTAACCGCGTCGCGTCGTGCCAGTATATATGATACTGTTCCGCGAAATTCCGATGAAGAAAGAAAGAACGTGGACGTTCAGATAATCTCATCTCTTTCCAGAAGATCTGTGTCTCTCGACAATTTCCAGCTCTCACCGACTAAATCATTTACGAAGAACTGAGAGATTCACTTAATGCAATTGCGTAAAACACTGCAACTGCGTATGCATAATATGAAATAATTATAACATCATTATATGTGTAAAAAATTCAATTCTCCAAGCTTTTACAAGTAGCTTACTATTCATACTATTCAAAAGCGACGATTTTTATCAACTGATTCTATAAAATTTGCGCAGTCATTAATCTCTTTACCATAACAATAATTGTACAATACAACTGCGCTAATACATGTCTAGTTAATACCTGTTATATTTTTTATAAATATGAAAATATTTTATTGTTATTGCTATAATTTTGACTATCATTAGAATCTATATTTAAAATTATTATTTATACGCTACCGATAACTTAAATATGTTCCTATTTATAAAGAAAAATACAGAATTTAATTAAAAAAAATATTCATATCGATGTATCCTTTTTTTTTTTTTTTCAAAAATCAGCTTGCCACTTCTTCCTTGAATAGCTTCAATGAGTTACGCGATTTTCGCACAATGCAATCACGTAAAGGGCGCGAAATAAGCTTATCAGGGGGACTAGTTCAAATTTACACAACGAGAAGCAAATTCGTCCTACCCGATTCTGGATCGTTGACGAGGGGCGGTTGTAACTCCAATAATAGTCGTTGTAAAGTGGCTACTGGCATTCGAGCACTGGACAGGAAACGATAAAGGGGAGGGGGAGAAATGGTTAATTCATGAAACAGTAATCCTTTCTGCCTTCCACGTTCGTTTAGAAGTGCCGGAATATCGACGAATGCGCAGATCTTTCTCGTGATCTACGTGCTCGTTCAACGAAGTGAATGTGAACCTTTCTGAAAATTTCATTTCCCTCGAAAATTACTCGGTCAACGCGAAAATCGATTTCGCGCGCAAATTAATTTCTCCGATCAAGCCTGTTTTACTATTTATTATTTATTGTAATAAATGCAGCACTCGATGCCTGTAATTAATTCTTGCATAAACAGGCTGCTCGTTTAACAAAACAACATGTTAGTAAATTATGACGTTAACATTAATATTGATGCGGATATTAACAGAGAGTTACGTGTTAATTTACTTTTAATAGTACCTCTTGGGTTTCTGTAACGTCGAGAAGAAGGTTGAATTTAACGTATATAAATGCGCTCTGAAAAGCTTCCGGTGCGCTGCGGTGCCCCGCGAGGAGATGTCAAATATTTAAATGCCTCCAATGCGAATATTACGCTTTCAAGCCGCCATGGTTGCACTTTTATCGTACACAACAAACGCAAAGTATTTCCGTAAAATTCTGTTCGTGATTGCAAACGTTTATGCGAAAAATTATTTCTTTATCGTTTATACGAAAAATTATTTCTTATAATACATCATGAGGAATACTAATATTTAAGTATCAATGTTCACACTAAATATTAATCTTTGTTTTAATTAAATATTAAAAAATTACGCTCTAAGTTCTTTCACCTAATTCTATTTGTACTCTCTAAATTTTTTTTTATTTGGAGTGAAATCCTCACTTCAAAAGAATTAAAATACTGTCAATATTGAAAGAGTGAAAAATTTGCACTCTTGAATGAGAATGGCAGATTTTCACATTTTTTTTTGTTTGGAGTAAGACTCACTCTAAACTTCGGAGAAAGGAAAGAAATCTTACCTTTTTTTTAAAATGAATCTCACTCCAAAAGTGTGAAATTTTACTCCAAAAGTGTAAAAATCTGCCACTCTTATTCAAGAACGTAAATTTTTCACTCTTTTTCAATATGGCAATATTTTAACTCTTTTTAAATAAAATTTTACTCCAAAAAATTTAGAGAGTAATAAAATTATACTTATTCTAAAATGTATCTATAATCTATTTGAATAAAAAATTTAGATTCATGTTCATTTCTCAATATAGATTAATATCGATTTGACTCATTCTTCATCTTTGTCTGGTTCCAAAAAATAGAAAAAGATAAAGAATAAATTGAACCGAGATTAATGTTAATCTACGTTAATAGAAATAGGCCCCAATAATAAAAACGTTACAAGAAACTGATAACGAGATTAAACTGGGGAACAACTCGTATCGCGCGGAACGGCCTGCGTAACCACAATAAATAATGAGTCGCACGAGGATCACACGAGCGAATAAATAACGCGTATTTCACGCGCTTAAACGGCTAAATGAACGAATGCCAGAGGTCGAATGGCTGATTCATGAAATGTGCCCGCGAAATCGACGATCGGGGGATTTTGCTCGAATCCACAGGTTTTATGTTCGGCGCGCGCTTTGTCGCAGCGAAAATGTTCCTCCCGATCCTTTTTCTCTTGTTTTTTCTTTTTTTTTTAACGAAAACATGTTAAACGGGCACATACATACATAAAACTGTCGCATCGACCCGTGAATTCCATATCAATACTGCACGTGCGAATTACAGACGCACCGATTAATATCCATTCGACTGCGCGCATGACTTTAAAATATCGTTTCGAGCAATATACGCAGCGTCGTGTTTTAATCGTCGGTGAATGTAGCGGACAGTTTCCGGAAATTATGTCCGTCAGTGATCCTATATTCTGTACTCTGACACAACGTGTGTTTTATCGCGAAAAATTGCGGTAAACGCCAGTACACTGGCTCGAAAGTTGACAGCGACGCGTTCAGCGCTGACGTTAATAAAACTTCAACTTCGTGAAAATGCAGCAGCGTGACATGACGAGTATCATGTCGCGTGTCCAATTTTTTTTTTTTAAACATGATATAATAATCATTAAATATTCCCATACATAACAAGTGATTTCGTATAAAAATAAACAAGCGCGAGAAACCGCGCGTACCAATTACGCGGAAATGCAAATGTCGTTATACGCTTGAGTAATGCGCAAAAGAGATTTACTTTTTTTTTCGGTGTAATCTCGAAGGAATTACAATCGAGGAAAACTTGTCGGCGACATGCGTGCACACGTAACGCTCACTATATTCAACGACATATAGAAATTTGTACACTGAGAGAAAAGTGTTTGGTATTTATGATTTTAATTACACGGTAAAATAATAATAGTTGGAAACTCTATTTTTGTAATTATTACTGCTGTAATGTTAGTAATATATAACAATAATATATTTATAGTTCTACAAAAAGTATGCAGTTGGCATTGAAAATGATTATAGTTAAAAATTATAAGTGCAAAAATGTTTGTTCTCAGCGTACACTGATAAAAGTTTTTGGTATATTTGTGACTATAATTACATGGAACTATAATTTATTATAATACTATTACTGTAATATATTACTATAATATTAGTAATAATAATTAGATATATTTAGTTTTATAAAAAATATATAGTTGACATCGAAAATGATTATAAATATAATTATTATTATCATAAAAGTTGCAATTACCATAATTTAACTATAATTTCTAGTCATTTTCTGTGCCAATTACACATATTTTGATGAAACTATAAATATAATTACTATTACTAGCATTTGAACAATAACCATAATTCTGGTACCATATAATTAGTCTTAAATACCAAAAACTTTTCTCTCAGTGTAGAAGCTGTAAAAGCTAAAGAAAGCTTTAAGTATACTCACGAGACTTTGCAGGCTCTGGCGGGGCGACTTCCGTCAACTGTAAAAGAAAAATTCAAGACTCAGTGTTTACTCAGGACAATCAGCTTTTACGATCATATTGTATTCTGCTGGAAGGGATCAAACCGATATCACGCGTGGACCATCCCTTTTTGCAGAATTTAATTTACCATTAGAATATTAAACGAGACGTCTCGCGCACATACCTACCGAGAATTATATTCGCTTCTACAAAATGGCATACGGCAAATAACTCGGGCATAGTTTACACATAGTTTGTCAAATAACGTCGGGGTAAGGATTTAACGTTGCAAAAGGGAACGAAGGAGGAAAGTTCGTGAAAACAACAGCGGGGAAATTAAACGGATCTGGGAAAATTTGTAAAGGGAACCGCGAGAGTGTACTTTGTCTCCTCGCTTCTCGTTTCCGCATCGAGTAATTTACAACGCGTCCCCGCGCGTCTCCCTTGATACCCGAGGACCCTTCTCCCGGCATAATAGAAATTTATCGTGCGGTTTGGCCGGCCCTTTACGTGCATTCTTGTAATCGCGAATGAAATAACATCTCAGTCTCGGCGGTGCTCCCGCGAAACTTGACACGGAATAATCAACTTGTAACCGCCCCAGCCAAGTGTCTACCGCAAATAAATACCGTAAAAAAAGCAGATTAACGACTACGCTATTATACAACAAATTACCGACACTGCTACTCTAATTAAGTAGCAATTGTCACTAAATTTAAATTAGCCCGTAAGTAAATATTTCATCAAATAACAATAAAATTAATCCTATCACTACATCAAAAAAAAAAAAAATACTAAATTGTAATCAATATTTGTTTAAATAGCTCTAAGTGAATATTTACTAAATGTAAATATATATTTATTCGTTAATTTGTAAAAACCACTTTTCACAAGAACCATTATAATTTGATTTAACTATCATTTTTTTTTTATTGAATAAATATTTATTTACGATAAGTATATGTTAACTATTCACAAAGAAATACGTATTAAGATTTAGTAATTTTTTTCTTCAGTGTTACGCGATGTGTGACATGATATTAGAGAGATCGAGCATGAATTTCCATATTTCTCACACACAACGCGGACACCACAAAGCGCACGCACCTGCTTGAGTTACCTGCTAAACGGTAATTATACCGTCTACAAAAAGCCGGTATTATACCGCGTAACGATTCCTTTCATCTGCGAGAGCGCGAAGTCGACCACCACCGGTCGAATTCCACCGGGCGCCGCGCAATTTCGCGAACGCACCCGCGCGCTATTTCATTCCCGGTAAGTCCGCGAGTAATTCTCGCGACGTTTGAGCGGAGAAAACGCCGGCAGCGATTTTGCATTCGGCCGTTATTACAATTTACTCGCGCACGCAAAAAGGAATCCCCAGTCGGGAATGTATATATATGTATACATGTATATACGACGGTCCGAATTAATCCACTTTTACGAGGCCGATTTCGCCCGGTCTCTCTCATCGCCCCGTCTCCTATCCCTCCTCCTCTTTCATCGCGCACTTTTTTCCCCCCCAACTCTTCGCCAAACCTTCCGCAGTCTCGTCGGCGGGACGCGGGGAAGAGGGGAAACAAATTTATAATACGCAATGCAGTCTCCTGCAGCGTGTCCGGTCTGCAAATATCATGCAAAGTCCTACCAGACGTTATAAATCGGTTGCGGCGGTTGTGACAAACGACGTGTAAAAGCGGTGAAAGTTTCGTAAAAACTTTCAGAAATCCGATCAACTGATAAATAACGTGTGTATATAAATTAGAGAATCCCAAAATTCATCTATTAATAATTTTAACACAATCATTAAATCTTTCGATAGTAAATCATGGGTTCTTTAATTCTTTTCTCTTTTTCTCCGCTTTCTTTTGTTTTCTTTTCTTTTCATTTATATCTTGAACTGTGTTGATCAATATTCAATTACAATTATAATTCTTGGTATATTCGGTTTTTCAAAAATTTATTTATTGTACAATGTTTATTAAAGTTTATATAAATTTTTATCACTTGTTTTTTTAATTATTTCATGGTTCTTAATTATGCACGGAAAAAAATGTTTGGTTGAATTACCTGGAATTCTGATGGAAAATGAACAATATAGAATTTTTGTTAAATCTACTAGATTTCTGATTAAATCTACTAAATGTTAGTTATTTCAACTAGAATTTTGATAGATTTAACCAGAAATCTTGTAAATTTAATTAGAATTCTGGATCGTTCACTTTCCACCAGAATTCTAGTTAATTCAATCAAACATTTTTTTCTGTGTTTTGATTTTTACTCTTATCTTAAATGTACTAAAAATTTTATAACATTGAATAAAATTTAATCTGATCTAATAATTTAATGTTGTATGCCACATACATTTTCTGTATTTTACAATAAAATAAATAAATAAAAACTATTTTACCGACAAAATTTCAATACTTTTTCGATAAAAATAAATTCAACCGTGTCTCATAAATCTTCTAAATGATAGCAGACAAAATGTAGATTACATTTTAATATCGGGAAGATAAAGGATCCACTTTATTTATCAACGTTATCGCGATAAGATTTTTATCAAGCTGCAAGAACGTGGCTGAAAAGAGTGGACGGGCAGATTAGTTTCGTCCGCAGTTTTATTTACAAAGTAACACCATTTTTCGCGGAGCACACGGTCAAGCGACGGAGTTTTTACGTCGGATGAGTGTCACCGCAAAAGAGACGCCGCTTCAAGAAGAACGTACCCCGAATTAAACTGGCGCTCTTACGAGCCTCCTCTCTTTTTTACCCGGCGTCAGTCGACCCTGCTCTGTTCCAACAACCCCGTTTCTCCTCTCGTCGCCGTTGGCGCATTATGGTCGCTGTAGCTTTTGAGAGCAGCAAACGTTTGATACATTGCCAAGTAGCACGGGACCTAGCTCGAATTAATACGATCCGAGACATTTCCCACCCGGTCGACATTATTGCTCCAGAATTATTCGCCCGCAGGTATCATCGAATGTTCCGCCCGTCAAAACGATGCCTCAACAACGGTAACCGAGCGCGAATTCCGATCAATTAAACGCTCGATTAGATGATCAGCTAAACATATCCGCAAACGTTAATGCCAATAATTTCAATTGGAAAATAGCTCAACCGTGTCTTTAGAAATTTAAATCATATATTCTAAGTGCGAAAAACATATCAACAAGTAATTAATTCGAGAATAATTATCTCGGGTGATTTTTACATCTCAACAACAAGAAAATGAAGCAGTTATACGCATATGGTAATTTTCTTTACTGATCGAAAATTCATGTCTATTTTTTATACTTCTTATATAAAAAAAAGTATCAAATATATCTATATACATAATAATCTCACAAATATTAATTAACTATAGAATAATTAATAATATACAACATCTCAATCTCATCTAAAATGATAACTTTAATTGAAGTATTAAAACACCCTAAATATAATTAATAATGTGACTTCTTTTTAATTGGGGTATAAAAACTCTCCAAGCACAGTTGGAAAAATTATGTTAAGTTTAACACATTTCACATGTCCTAAACAGTCCACTCTTTTAATCTTAATTTAATACAAAATGGATATGTCATAAAGTAACATAAATATTATGATAAAAATTAATATAAAAACATAATACTAGCACAATTTGTAAGCAATTATATTTCTTCATTAAAATTAACATTTATAAGATGTTAAATTAACATGTTTCAACATATTATAAATGTTAACATTTAATTCATTTATCTTATGAAATTTACGTTTAAAAAAAAAATAATTTTTGTTGTTTGTTCACTTGCTCGTAAATCGTGTTATTTTAACACAAAGAAATGTTGAATATCCATTTAATATAAAATATTCAAATAACACTAAAATTTAACACGAACTTTGAACAAAGATTTGAATGGATAGTTTCTAACACAAATATAAAATGTTCTTTTATTGTAAGTGATCGTTTACGTAAAAAAAATTAGGTAACCATTCTCAAATTAAACGTAACACGAAAATCTCTTTGGCAATAATCGTTCGCAAAGCCAATAATGTATATGCGTGTCGTATGCACCGCGTACGATTATTGCGAATCTCTGCGTTATCATTGTAATTTAGCACGAAATTAGTGTTCGAGCCACCGTGACTCGTAAAATGCTAATTCTCTCAAATAAGACATTACGCGATGCCTCTCTTTCTCACCTTGTCTCATCCACGACAAAACCCGCTGTCTTTACATATATACATACGCCACGCGCGGAATTACACGCATACGTACACACACCGACACGCAGAGCGACGCTTGACATCGTGCCAAGTGGCACGAACGATTCGAAATGTTGGCGAGATCGATATCACGCTTGTGAGTTATCACGCTCGCGAGAGAGACAGGCGCGAAATCAATCTCGGTATTTTGCACTCGTCTCTTTCGCTTTTCCCAAAAATATGCGCGCTTTCGACAACAAAGTTCACGTTCACGCCATTCTGATTGAAACGTTAGCGTAATATACAGGGTGTCCCGAATTTAAATGTCAAAACTTCGAGAGTATAGAAAATCGATATATTAAGAAAAGTGTAAATAAATAAGCGTAAATGAATAAGTACAAAAATAAAAATTGCGTTTTGTCTTTTTTTTTTACGATTTTCTCAAACACGAAAATGAGTGTATCTAAAGGATTTTGATTTTCTTAGTTTATTAATTTACAAAGCTCCCAAAGTTTTGATATTTAAATTCAGGACACTGTGTATATATCATACAGTTCTCTGCTTTATCTGAATTCTAATATTATGATTGATAAGCATCAACTCTTTCTATACGGTGCAAAAAGCGAACGTTTTACTATGATGAAAAATTTCTATCTTTTGAGAATATTTTTCTTTCATTTTGTACTCTCCGTTTTATTATATTATTCAAATAAAAATCACAAGCAACGTAGTAATCGAAATAGAAAAAAAATCTTTCGCACAAGCAAGAAATTTTCTTCTCTATGAAATAGTTCGCAGCTAGTAGCAGGATTAAGGAATCCCCTTTAGAGCAATTACGAATGTTAAAGTGCTTTTTTTCAAGCAGAGTTGTGATTACTCTCAATTCCCCGTTTGCCATTTTGATCGGCGAGATATACGAGCTAGTTACGATAAGTGGGTGGATCGATCGATTCTTACCTTCGCCAGATGAGGGTTGAAGGTGAACTTGGACTCCTGCTCCTTTCGCGGTGTCTGTGCGATCGCCGTCAGTGGTGTGAGTGGCACAGTCATCTCCTGAAATGACAAAAAAAGAATCGTCAGAAAAAATGATAAAGAATAAGTTAACGAATCAATGCATTAATCTTAAAATGTGTACGGAGATCTTCAAAATGTTAAGTTTACTCTTTTTGACATCATTTGACTCTTCGATCATTTTCTTTCTTGATTTTTTTCTTACTAAATTTTTAACGTTTATACTTATCTCTCAATAATATTTGATCTAATTAAAAATTATTCCTGATGAAAATTATCCTCTAGCTATTTATGTTTTCGTACAAACATTCATAATCTTTAAGTAAATAGGTAGCCACAGCACGTATAGTTACCTTGTTCTGAAAAATGAAATTAAAAAGTATTGCTCAGAAGTCTTATAAAATTCATTATTTTTATATTTTTTTACCTCATAAAGGCAAAATAATGTAAATTATTTAACTCTATATAAACAAAAAATTTAATTTTATAAACAAAAAATTAAAAAATATAATGACAAAAATAAAATTAAATATTTAGTTTTTGAGCATCACCCACCTATATCTACTAAAAAGATAAAGATGCCATACAATCCACAATTAAACTGCTCAAATATGTGATAAAATTACGTTGTCATATATGAGATACTAATCAATGTGTAAATATTGAGGAAAGATCTTGATGTAACTGATGCGAGACATAAGAGGAGATGACGAATTCATTTTTTCGCGTACCGCCTAAGGCATGAAAAAAAAGCGGTCGCAATTCAACAACACGTTTGCGTAATTGCAAGCGGCGTAACTGGGACACGATTACGTCAATGTCCACGAGCAGAACCTCGCCGAACAAATTCCACGCGCGAGTGTGAATATCCATACGCAAATGACCCTTGAAGCACGCACATACGTTCAGAAGTAGGTGATGACTCTTAAGCGACGTCTACAATGAGATCTTAAGACGTAAAACTTAAGCTTTAAGCCTCAAGTAAAAAATTGACTAATTACAGTTAAATGTGAGTAGAATATGAATGGTCAATTTGTTATGGTTTAAGGCTTAGGCTAAGCTTTACACCTTAAAATCTCATTGTAAACGCCGCTTTACTCTCAATTCCACCAATGTAAAATTAACTTTAATCTCGGTTCAATTTACTCTTTATCCTTTTCTAATCTAGGAATTACATAAAGATAAATAATAAGTTATAAACCGAGATTAAAGTTAATCTTACACATTAATGGAACTGGACCTTAAAAATCTAAAGTTAAACTGCAAATGATGGTGGTAAATTTCACCCTCCATTTAATTTCGATTGGTCTTTTTCAAGTAGAATTTTAGTTATTCAGCTCGATTATAACAAAATGCTTAATAATAAAATAAAAACGCATAAAAAATAAATGACGTTTTAAATTAAAAATAAACTTCTATGTAAAATAGTTAAATGTAATTGAATATCAATATAATAAATAATATAGATTCAATATTAGTTAAATAGATAAACATTAATAATTCTTCGATATCTTCAATTACACTACCCACCCAAATTATAAAAATAAATTATATATTATTCATAAATTTAAAAAATTTAACGTATTTTGAAACAAAAATTATTCCTCTCTATGGTTATAGAAACCCAGAAAATAAAATTGGAGTATAAAATAAGTTGGGAAAGATCGAACATTTTCAGAGCAATTTAATGTAACGCATACACACACACATATGCACACATATGCACGCGGATGCGCGATAGCGGGACCGACCGACACGACGTCGGCACGAAGTCGCAAACTGTCGAACAATGCGCCACGTTCCCGAAGCATCGAACGAAATGCATTTCCACGGTCGGGCGTCGTCGCGGCGCGCAACCCGATTCATTGACCCGCCGAGGAGACACCCGTCGACGGGAAACAAAGAGCCGACGAGACAAAAGCTCTCGCGGCGAAGTGCTTACATTCTTACATGCGATCGGTGGCACACTCGACGCTGACGTTCGCGGAAAATAAAGGCCTAAAAGGACTGGCATAAAAAACAAAGAGTAGAGAGACGAATGAATTTATTACAGAAATATACACGTACTTACGATTTCCAGATCAACATTTTTTGGCTTACCTCGTCGAACGAAACGATGATCCTTATAAAATTTCAAGTCAAATTCTGATAATAAAGATGAAAATGTCAGAGCGTTGATAGAAAAGTAACACATTTCAAAATTAGCAACTTTTCAATAAAATATTTTTAAAATTGTGAACATTTTAATTAGGATAATAAATATGTGTAACTTCACTTTCTTTCCATGTTATAATTTCAAAATTATATGTATTCCTTAAAACTATATGTCATATGAGTTTTTAAAATTTGAACATTGCAACCCTAATGCCAATTTTTTATTTGTATCACTTTTCCATCAATGCAACGACTTGTCATAACTTTTTAAATTTTAATATACACTTCACTAAATTCCGTACCACGACTTTGAATTAAGGAAATTTTGTTTCTAAAATTTAATCCGCGAGAAATCTTTTATTTTCTATAGTCTGTAATATGGAAGCTCAATATTTTATTTTCCATCCACGCAACATTTCGCAAATTAATGGAATTTCAATAAAAAAAATGGAAAAAAACAGCGCTCTTTGTAGATTATATATCATGCAATAAATTTAATTCGTAAAGTCAAAGATTCAAAGAATACAAAAGAACTATTCGAACTAATCAAGATTCAGTATCGTACGTGCGATGCAGTTGGAACGCACAAATCCCGTGAGAAATACGTGCTATTTTAAACGGCCGGAACATCTCTTCGTTACTTGAAAATTACTCGATCTGATATCGATTCTGAGGTTTAGACGAAAGGTGAGGTACATTTATACTGCTTGGAATAGATTGCGTGAGATACACTCGTCTCAATGAACAACCGTTACCTCGATAATGTTCATAAGTCGCGAAATAGAGGAAAGTCAAGCACTCGCGCGATCCAATTATCGTCGAGTTTTTCATAGGAAACAATCGCGTCTTTCAAATGTATCGTATCACTAGCAACTTGTCGCTTTCGCGTCTCGAAGGATAATGCGTCGTCACGCGGCTCACCTGCCCGCCTCTACCCACCCCGCGACTACAGTCGCGCCGCGCGAAAACATCAAGATAACACGTAAACAATAGGCCGTACGCCGTGTCTATCAGTCAACGCAGCTGCTACACAATGAAAAACATTTTGTATTTGTATTAAAAACCGTCCATTCACATTTTTGTGCAAATATATATTTTTTTCCTGTTAAATTTTTAATATATCCGAATATTAATTTTACACACTTATGATTATGTTATTTTCATATTGTGTAAATTGATATTCAATATTTTTAGTGACAAATTTATGAACAAATAAACATATAATATGTATAAATATGATGTATTTTAAAACAAATTCTAAGATGCATAAATAAAATATGCGGTAATTTAACATATCGTAAATATTAATTTTATATTGAAAAAATATGGTTTGCTTACGAACTGTGTCAGTGTTACATTTATTGTGTTAATTTTTGTCATAAAATTTATTTTCTAATGTCTTCATTTTGTATCAAATTAACACAAAAATTTGAGTAGACCGTTTGAAAAATGTGTAAATTTAATGTAAATTTTCCAACTGTGTACAAAATATTTCACGTACAGTAATAATTGCGTTCAGAAAAAGCAACTCTGTAACTGTTGTAAAATTCTTTAATATAATTGGTTTATACACTTAGAGCCACAGTGAGGAACTAATTGTAAGGGCAAAAACTAATAATCATATTAACCTTTAAGTAAGTAGGTGGAACGCGCGCTCAGAACACTCGAGAAATTTTTTATTTTTACATTGTTAAATTCATAATATCAAATTACACTCTCAATTTCAGTTATTTTTAATCATTTCTATAGGTCGTCTGCTCCTACTCAATAAAGTTAAGAATAAAGTTGAATAATTTAAGAAACAAAAAATTAAACTTGACTCAAATTTAGTTTATTATTTACTAAGTGCGTACGTTAATATGAACATTATTTACTTTGAAATTAACTGTAGAAACGGATTAATTCACATTTTGACACACATAAAAGTCAAAAATAACAAAATGTTATTTAACTCAAAGGATTAGGGTGCCATTGCTCCTTTGATATCTATAATGTATAATTATACTTTTTAACAATATTTAATATAGTTAAATTTATACCTTTATGAGATAGAGGAATATAAAAATAATGAACTTTAAAGACAAAAGTACACGATAAACAAAATATCGGGCGACTGTTGCGTCATGGAAAGTCCACAGCAATATATATAATCGCATACATGAATACAATACAATTTTCATTATTTTTCATAAACGACACAGCAGTCGACTGACATTTCGTTTATCGTGCACCCTTGGCTTTGGAACTTCTGGGCAATACTTTTTCCTTTTCTAGAACAAGATATTTAAGATAACTATGCGTGGGATGCAGTGGCTCCCATACACCTACTTACTTAAAGGTTAAAGAATCTTACAGTTGCAAAGTTGTACTTTCCATTAAACGCAGCTAATAATAAACACGTATAAATATTCGGTATTCCACGAAAATTTATTATAATCTTTCAAGAATGTGTATTGCGCGCACATCAGGCTTCTTATTGCGAATTCGTTAAGATTCTTTAACGGATTATTAATTACGCTTCACGGGATAGATTTGGAAGTCTGATGGAAATGATACCTGTATCTCGAATCGATGAATGTAATGCAATTTGATGTTACACGCGATATTATGTTCGTGTTCAGCTCTCTCTCCTTTCTTTTTTACAGCATTGTGGCGAGTCGATTTTGATTATGTTATTACACAGACAAAAACGACAAATATATTCCCTTAATTCTTTTCCACCATCCAACGCAGTGGATTCGGTCTCGGACTTCTTACCGTGCAATTTACCATCGCGGTCAATTTAACGCTCGGCTGATCTCGACGTAAAGAAAAGATTCCGATCCGGTCACATAATAAACATTATGTTACGAATTATAAGAAAACGTGGTAGCATGATAATATCAATAATGTCGCATTCAAGTGAGTATATTGTTCTAGATGAAAATTGCCATGTAATTTTGCCAAATGCGAGGGTATCGTATTAATGCGGCTCGCGAAGTAGCAACGACAGTATCTGCGAAACGGAAACAAGTGTTTCATGCTCTGTATGCACATCCTTCTGTCAGTCCCGGCATAAAATGTCAAATTATTCGAAAACCACAAAATAAGCCGCGAACATTGATGATAATAATAATGATAGCGCGCATGATATTTCCATTCAGTTTGATCAGTAATCAAAAGCAGAGATTATCGGTATTATCACTGATACTCAAATAATATCCATTTCTACCAATGTAAATTAACTTTAATCTAAATTTAATTTATTCAAAAAAAGAATATTAAATATTATAAAATCCTATATAATTTTTCAATTATTGTAAATTTAACTTACTTTTTATCTTTTTCTAGTTCTAGAAATTAGAAGAAAGAAGGTAAAGAATAAATTAAATCGATATTAAAGTTGAAATCTACATTAGTAAAAATGGACATAAATTGCTTAGCAGAATAAACCCTTCAATGCCAACTTTTTTTTCGAAAAATGATTTTTTAACTTGTTTATCTTATATTCTTATCGCTTATAACTTTTTTACTAATAAAAATATTTGTTTGTCCTTAATGTTTAGCATTTCGATTAAAAAAATTGTTGCAATATGTTCATTTTTATGAAAGTTATAAGCAATCTAAGAAGTTTTTTTTTTTTAGTATTCCATACACAGTGCATTGCATCCATGACAAAACGATATAATGTAGCATCGATCGCTCTTCTAGCACACACAAAATTCTAACTAGACAATTACTTAAATTTCTAAACAATCGCAGTGTATCGAGAGTACATATGTATTCGCTTTCGACTACACACGTATCGATTACCTTCCGGGACTTTCTTTTGCATTCCGAAAATATTAAATTGCAAAACTCTGCGGTCGACATTGTAACGCATAATTATTCGGCACCTACTATGCACCTGTACACACGCACTCACATACGCACGCGCACGCAAATATACATACGTACACATTCCCTATGTAAACCCTCTCGCTATTATTACATACAAAACCGATACTCAATTATCGACAGGCGATAGTCGCGCGCGGAGTATCGCGCAGAAAGTGAGTAATCGCCAACTCCCCGGAGTGCAATTTAATTTCGACTACAGATCCATTGGTCCGTGAAACTTGTTACTCCGATGGAAACGCGACGCGCGACGCCGCCGTCGTGCCGATAAAAGTCGACGGTTTCGCAGGAAACGGAATGGAAAGGAGAGGGAAACTCGAAGCGAATATTGGCGTGTTGCTAGCGCTACGAGAAGTGTACTCAGATCACAGAGATTATTTTCTGTTTAAAGAAAAATCAATCTCTCTTAATTCAAGACTATTAAAATATCGAATCGGAAAGAAGCGGTAAAATATTTATTATAAATTTTATATTAATTAAAGTGTAATGCATCTTTTTACTTTCACAAAAAATACACTTTTATTTTCTATCGTAAGTGTATAATGATTATAAGTGCAATTGTTAAGTATATATTAAAATTCATTTTATTTCTACTATATATATTCCATTAAAATATAAAATACACTTGGATAAATTAAGAAAGCGATTAATATTCGAATATTTGATTTGGGATCCTCTTCTTTAGAATTAAACACTCCTGTTATTTTCGCTGAAGCGCGTGCAGTTGCATTATTGATACCTAAGAACGAGCTCTCTGACGGAAGAGATTCTCATGCCAATCCAAAGAAGGAAGGAGAAAAGAGAGGATAGAAATTCTCGAGGATTGAGTCACATCCCCCGTCTTTCTCGCGCGCGCTGGCATGTTTCGTACGAATGATTTACACGGACCAATAATTTATTTCCGCGCGACGCACGAAGGACGACATCGAGTTATGCAAATTGCACGAATGAGGAATTTATCGGCGGTACGATATCGGGCGAATAAACGTCGAATTCGCGAATGAATAATGGACGTGACAAAAAAGTGAAGCGACGAGGGAAAACGCTTCCGGATTAGTGGAAATGTAAACGCGACGGAGACCTCCATATCTTATAAATCTTACGATTTACCTCAATTCTGTAGCTTGTGTGCGCCTCGATTTTTTTGGTTAACTTGTAGTTTGATTTAATCTGTTAACAATATAAAAATTATATTTTTCTAGTTATGGTTAATCACTAAACTGGTGGTTTTGTAGCAAATAATTTTGAAGGTTACTTATTACGAAATTATTAGTTTATTGATTAATCATGGCTAGAAAAATATAATTTTTACGTTATCAAGTTAAATCCTCGGTTAAATCTAACCACAAGTTAATCAGAAAATAAAAAATACGGCCTTAAGGTTATCATTGTATAACCATCAGATTACCATTAGCAATTAATCATAGCTAGAAGAACACTTTTTATATTATCATCAAGTGAGATAAAGTCTTAATTACAATTAAGTTAATCAGTAGTTAACTTATAATTAAAATTATCAGATTACCATTAGCGATCAAAAGGCATGTTTTTTTATTCCTGCACTAGAATTTTTTTTCTCGCTTTCACCAAATATATCAAACATATATCTATTACACTTTAAGTTCTAAAAGTGTACACTATTCAGCTATAAGAAAACACATCTATAATTAGAAAAATTCATTTTTTAGACTATCATCAAGTTAAGTGAAATTAAGTCTTAATTACAAGTTAACCTAACCGAAAATAAAAAACCGGACCTAATTCTGACATTTGTATATGTTGAATGTAATGAAATTATTTTAAAAATCGTAACGTATGTTCATTCCCTTAATTCCTCTTAATCGTTCAACATTTAGAACGTCTTTATGACCCACTGACAAGATGGAAGTACTTCGTAAAGACTTTAAAGCCAGTCGATGGTACGACAATTATGCAGGACACGCGAGAGGAAGCGGGCAACGAAGCCTGCGGGAAAAATGAGAAAGAAACTCGACTGCGGTGAGAAATTTGCAAGTCGCACCCGCTCGTTATTCTAAAGGGCGATCTTAATGCATCTCTTACCGGCCCAATAAGTTATGCGATATCTGTTCCTCCTAATGCATTAAGAGATTATCATCCAACTCCTAATTTTAACATCGAAATTCTTGCACGTGGTTCCTCGTACAGAAAAAATAATTGATCTTTTCCGAGAATACGTTTGAAAACTCGCTATAAAAGATTTCAGCTTCAAATAAGATTTTATTAAATTACACAGTAAAAACATTTTGTACATGTTAAAACCGATCTATTTCAATTTAATGTTGGATTTTTAGTACATCCGAGTGTTAATTTAACATCTGATTATATTATTTGAATATCTTGTATTATATCTAATATTTCTTACTGCCAAATTAACATAACTTATGAGTAAGTGAACAAATATAAAAATAATGTATTTAATATAAATTCTCAAATAAATGAATAAAATACATGTTAATTTAGCATGCCATAAATATTAATTCTATTGAAAAAATATGCTTCTACAATTTGCTTACAAACTGTATCATATTCATTTCTACTAATATAAGTTAATTTTAACCTTGGTTTAATTTACTTTTTTCTAATTATTATAATTAGGAAAAGATAAAAATAAGTTGAAATTAAAGTTAATCAATACTACTAGAAATGGGCATCAGTGTTAAACTTCTGTGTTAATTTTTTACATAATATTTGTTTTACTTACGAACATATTCGTCTTGTATTAAATTTAAAATAAATTTTTCAACTGTGTACAATTGTCTTCAAATTAAAAAAAATATAATATTTACAAATATATTTCGTCGCTCCTTTTAGTTTTGAAGTGAAATTCGCCACGAGTCTTTAATTTTCCAGATGAAATTATCGTAGCTGACCGCTCCGGACAAGTTAATTTCGTTCTCTCAACCTTACTGCCGATCCTGAATTTTCCAGCCAGCTTGACAAGAGGATAACTACACTGGCGGAAATTACAAGTGACGGTGCGGAACACGGCTAAATGATTTCCTTACGATTGTTGAAAACTACAATGGCAGCTGAAGCGAGGGACGACAGAACAACCCGGGGTACCCCAGTAATTTGGCAATTCATCCGCGACGACAAAAACTTCTCGTAATCCGACACTCGGGGTAAGGGCTGCCGCACACAATATTCCGTAACAGTGTGCGTAAGGTGTAAACTTAAGCCGGATGAATCAATCGTGATATCGCTTTAGATTACGTAATCTAACGGAGATGAAAATAACAGTAAACTTATCCATAACCTCGTAATAAGGCGAATTTCAACCGGTTGAAACTCGCCTTATGGATAAGTTTACTGCTGTTTTTATTTTCGTTAAAGTACGTAGATCTAAAATAGTATTCTGACTGGCTCATCGGCTTAAGTTCACGTTTTAAGGTTACTGTTACAGAAAATTTGTCTGCGACAGCTCTAACTACCGGCGTACCTTACGTACAGTGGAAGTAATGCCGGTAATTATGCCAGGCACGCGAGAAGGAGCGAAAACCCGTTACCGCGCGGCCAGCCGATGGCACTGCACTTGCAATGTGGAATTGCACTTGCCGTCTTCTAAGCCTTTCTCCCTCTCGCCTCTCCGCGCTATGTTTTCGCGAGGAATGGCGAAGGAACCCTCCAATGGCTGGCTGTCTAAACCAGCCATAACAATCTCTATATGCTTCTATCCGATGCGCACGGAAGCGAAACTTGCGTTCCGCAATTTTTTACGGTACTAGGGAGTGCAATTCCATCCCGTATCTATGCAGTAATCATGCGGCAAAGCTATAATTATTTAACTGCTTTATACTTCGATTTCAAAATAGAAGAAAACTCATGCGATTTATATAAAATGTATCAGAAACTTTTTTTAAGATCGGTATAAATTCCAGGAAATGGAAAATCGTGAGTTTTGTTCATACGTTTGTTTTTGTATTATAAAGATATAAAACGTCTGCGTATATCTATACAGTAAAACAGTTATATGTTTCATATTTTTATAGTAATAATATCTTCAGAATACACCTATAAAATTTTATACTTTGTACTTATAAGGAGACTTCAAAAGTAGACTTCGTAATTATATCTAAATCAGTCCCCAGCTTTGAACGCGCACCACCGATATAAGTCTTAAATTAACTGAATCGACGTCGAGTTGACCTCATTAACAACCCGCCCGACCTAAATCCTCGGTGCGTGTTTAAGCGACTCCGATTAAGGATATGGCACGTCATTGTTTTACACGCCTCATTTCCGCGAGTCTCTCCCTCGTGAATATAATTTATCGTATGGGTGTCATTGAACGTACATATTCCACGATTGACGGCTTCCACATTCCCGATAACTAGCTCGAACGCCGACAGTTAAGCCCTCATCGATCCGACGCTTAGGTCGCGTAACGATGACAGTTGGGGGGGAAAATACTCAGCCGTAGATACGTTATAATCGTGGGTGTCGTAAAGTCCCTTAAAAAATGCATCCGAACTCCCGTTTCGTACGAACAACTCTATCACGCGAAAGCGCGATTATTAATTCAATGTCGCTGGATAGAGAACTGTTACGCCCATCTGGGTCACGGCTTTCCGCACCGTCCGAATGCGATAAATCGTTGCAGGTCCACCAAGATTTCGCCATTACGTCATAGCCTCGTGGAAGATAAACAACTATCAACTAATAATTGATATCCGAACGCTTTCAAGAGCCTCGAAAATTGGAAAATAACCAAAAACGAAAGTCGATTTTCGTACACGACATAAGATTCAACAAATCGACAAAATTTAATTCTCTCGGTTCATTGAGTTATTGAACTAACATTCACAAATCGATTCAATAAAATCGAATACTTCAATCGTAATACGAATATATTCTCTTTCAGGTTAAATTCGTTTTTATATAAAAATCGGGACCTTGTAAACTTACATAGGTACAATTTCATTAAACTCAAAATTTCCAAAAATCACATTTACAATTCTTAGTCAATAATATCGCTTTCATGCGTCTGATATAAAGAAATATGAACATAAAGAAATATAAATCTTTCTAATGTGTTCGATCATATTTTTACTCTCTTTACAATCTGTCTTTTCTGTCCAGTTCATATTTTTTACTGTTTTAGGTTTTAAAAAAAATGTAGAAGAATTCAGGGTTTCTTTTCAACATCTCTATTACATTAACCTTAAGGCTGCCGGAAAGCCGATATATCGGCTCTGAAGGAAAATCAGTATTTTTCTGTAAGAAACATATGTAAGAAAAAAATAGAAAAAAATAAAAAAGGAAAAAAGGAGCTACATAAATATTCTCTACGTTCACATCGTTAGTTCTGGGTAATTCTAAAGGAGAGTTAAAAAATCAAAATATTTAATCACTTTTTGATGATTCTCTACGTTCACGTCGTTAGTTCTGGGTAATTCTAAAGGAGAGTTAAAAAATCAAAATATTTAATCACTTTTTGATGGAAAAATTTAATGATCGTAAAAATTTTTACAATTTGACACTACCATCAAATTCAGCATCCCTAAAAACCCTTATTAATACTTATTTAAAAATTTTATGATCGAAAGTTTTTTTCTTTACCTTATCCTGCCGGGAAACCGATATATCGGCTCGACCTATGATATGAACTTTGTATATAGTTGATACATGATACAAGACACAAATTTGGCCACTCTTTTAAAGAACGGTTTAATATCTCAAATCCCGGCAGTCTAAAGGTTAAGTATTCTCGATTATTTAAAAAAAGGAATCGAATTCTTTTATTTCGGAGAAATTTGAGAGTGAATTTTTGCTTATACCAAAAAGACTCAGACTGTAGACGGAGAGTTAAAGATTCTAGAAATAAAAGCGATACAGGTAGCTTCAGATATCCGTGACAAAAGCATCCTGAAGTAAACGGAAGGTGGTCATAAAAGAATGTGATATTCAGAGCTAGCCAACCAGAGCGATCGTCGTCGTCGTCGGAGTAGGCAAGCGCAATTAGCAGTCGCATTTACGATGCCTACTGGCGCAACTCTCGTATTTTCCCACGGGCAGAGCCGTGAGAATAATTCATGGGCTTCTGCTCTTGCACCGAACGCCGGCGCGACTGCCGCGACGAGAGGGACGAGGAAGAAACAGGGAGGAAGGGAGAGATTTCAGAGGTAGAACTGTACCAGCTACTCGGTAGCCAGCATCGTCATAAATTCGTGTTGAAAGTGGAAAAGCCCTGGGGGGGGGAGGGAGGGGGACGGGGCGCTTCTCTGTACGAGCCTGGCTCGTTAAACAAATGGGGATGCACAGTGGCGGCTCCTCTTTTTAGCGGTCACTCCCTCTTTGAAAGAATTAATAATATTGCGTTTTCGACCAGTATCTTGCTTTCGCTCTTTTACATCGTATTTGCTTCTCATTTTTCTGACTCGAATCACGAGTTCTTAAGGTATTTATACGCGTGTATTTTTTAACAAAATAAAAAATTATGAAAAAATTGCAGATGTTTCTACATTGTAATTGAAAATAGCATAAAAAATTTGATGTGATTTAGAACCTGGATTAAATTTAGTTTAAAAAATAAAGAATATATATATTATTTTAAAATAATTAATAAATAAATAAAATGAGAAATTTTTCATTTAAACTTTTAAACTATAAAATTATGTAGGTATCGTTAAATATAAATATTGACCTTACTGAACTGTTTCGTATATATAACACTGATTTTTACACGGAAAATATACTTTCCAATTCTATACAGTATTATACACCTGATACGTACTTAATATACGAAAATATCTCATAGAAGATTTAAATAACCTCCGTTAATATTAATTAAAATTAAAACAAGCTCTAAATTAACCGAAAGTAATTAAACTCGTTGAAACCTCATTTTTATTTTCCCTTAAATGACTTCAACCGATTTGAACTCGATTGACATTTCATGAAGGAAAGCCAGACGGATAACACGCAAACACCCACGTGAAACGCCCTACAGACGAAAGTATCAATCACGAGCGAACAAAGTGTCAGGACGACGTCAATCTGAACGCGAGAAGGGAGGGAATTGACACTGTCACAACGTTACTGCTGGGGTTCGATGTTATCGAATCCCATAATCGCCATTAAACCATATCCATAAATTAGCATACGATCTCGTCGACCCCTAACTCGTTTTCGCTGATCCTCTCGGTAGTGGCGGTGGTAGTGGCGGACTACTAAAATCCCGTTATACACTCGAATGTCGAATCCAGAGGACAACGGGCGGCGCGTCGGGAATTATCTCTGCCGTGCCGAGAATTCGTCGACGATCAAAGGATTAGAATTCTGCGGGATGTGAATAATATTTTCCCAACCTGATGTCAACGTCGCCGTGATACATCACCCGGGGAAAAGCAACGCGACGCGGCAGCGTGAATCATCGCGTCGTCGGACACGCCGAGAGAGCGTGTCAGAGGACAACCCCCCGCTCGTTCCGTTTCCGCACTCGTGGAAATTTCGCATAGACCCGGTCCCGACATGGCGCCGCGCCGCGCCGCGCCGCGCACGTGCGCCGCGCGCGAATGGCGCCATAAATTCACGTGTCGTTCTGAAACGTTTACCCTTCCGCCGCTGAATCGCATTTACGACCGTAATTACTTATCCCGGATAATTTAGTCGCCAGCTGTATTCATTGATATCACGTACATATATACGTCCCTGTAACTCTGTAATTTGCCGCTCTCTGTAATTTTCAACTTACTAATATTGTTGCTACCACAGTGAAAAAAATATTCAATTTTAAGAAATATTTGTTTGAATGGTTCTAAGTAAATACTTATGCTAAACGCAAACATATATATTTGACACAAAAACCATTAACTTAACTATAATTTTTTTACTAAGTAAATATTTACTTAGTACTAAAAAAAATATGTATTGGGATTTAATTTTTTTTCAGTGCGTGTCCTGAGGAAATTAATACGACTGTTGCACGGTTTCCGCGTTTTTAATTTAACGCTCCGTGGTTGAGTTTAACCGCGTCAAGGAGCAGCTTGAAATAAGACATCACTCTCTATCGGAAACGATAATCACCTTTGTGATTTACATTGCAAATCAAAGTGTGCAATAAGTTTCTTCATATATGTATGACTTCGTTAAAAAACAACACATTATACTCTCTTTGCATATACAAAACTAGATTTATACATTTAAACATGTGGTATAATATAGTATTACTTTTACAAGGAAAATTAAATTACACATATATATGAAAGCACTAATTGCGTACTGGATTTGAGGTGTAAGCGAGAAGCAAAAATGATGATTCAATTGTATGAAAATGGCGCCGTATTTATCTATTGTTAATTTTACGAACTACTCGCGCAAATTGATGCCAAACAGGGAAAGAGAGAGGATAGTTATACGTCTCTCATTTTTATCTTCTCGCTTCTACCCGTTTCGAAGAAGCAATCCAAGTTCGCGTGTCTCGCCGCCGATGCTATCGCAAACGAGCACGTACAAGACGCTTTCCACGATGCCGGCAGAAGCGAGAAAGGTGCGCAGCATTCCCATTGTCGGAGCGCGAGTTCGGTAGGAGAGGGAGAGAGAGGCTGACACTCCGCGTAAAGACGCGTTCTTTACCACCGTAATTCCGTTTCTCACCGCGTGCAAACAGCCGTGGCTTGCTTTCTGCGCGACTACAGTTTTTACCGCTGGCGTTTAGGAAAGTATTTACGATCTCGCGTGAGGCGATTGTCATAATCGTATCGTTGGTGCGCGAATAACGGTGCTCGTCTGTTTACTTGCTACGTAATAAAAAAACGTATTAAACAAAATATTATCTTTGTCGTTTCGTCTGTCGCTTACGGTCGATTAAAATCAACAGACAGCGACGAGTTTGCGCGTTCTTGCGAGATTATTCGCGAGATAATTCGCTAAATGTCGGTAAAAGCTGTTTATATATGATTCTTTGAGAATAAAGTCCACCACGCACAAAATGACATAAGCTGCTGCATGAATAGAAAATATTTTCTCGTGACAATAATTTTAAAATATACTTATTACGAATTTTAAAAACCTTATTATTATTTACTCATGAATTTATTTTCTTTTTAAGAATATTATAAAATTGATCAAAGAAGCGATTTTATATAATAAGCGAATAGAATTTATTTTAATTTAATAATATTAATTGAAGTATTAAACCCACTAAAAAATTCAGAATATATATTATTTACTCAAGAATTTATTTTCTTTTTAAGAATATTGTAAAATTGATCAAAGAAGCGATTTTATGTAATAAGCGAATCGAATTTATTTTAATTTAATAATATTAATTGAAGTATTAAACCCACTAAAAAATTCAGAATATATTTTTAATAAATTTGCTTGCAATGAATTTAAGATAGATTTGCGGATACCCCCCACCACCACCACATAAACTTTTCAAATACTTGAAACAATAATTGAGGGGATGAGCGGAATAAAGGCACAATTCTACTTAGGTCTTTTTTCCGGCAATTAGCTTTTTCATGTAACATTGATCGTAATACAGAAGTATTGTAACATGTAACTTCTTAAAGACATTACATAAATTCATTTAATACTGTACCCACTTGTGTATAATAAAAAAGTAGCAAGTTATTTTTATTTGTATTAATATCAAGATTTTGTAATTAGGCTTTTATTCCGTCCAATTATTGTTTATATATAGTATGTATTTTTCGATATGTAGCTTCCTATATAGGGTTGCCAGTCGTTATAATGAAACCGACGCTTAGCCAGTGCTACGGCAGACGAACTCGGCCAGTACTGGTCGCCAGTACTGGGCCGATAATGGCGACCAGTTATATCAATTTGTGTGACAAGACTTGAAATTATGGCACATAAAAAAACTTAATAATAAATCGGTCAGGTAATAAGCAAATTGGTAGGTAATAATAATCATAGTAGAAATCGTAAAGCAATAATGTAAGTTATAGCAAATTTGAAATATTGACTTGCTTACTGCTTCTGTCTTACTGCTTTTGTGTGCTATAGTCCTAATCCTCTGTCGAGTTAACCCTAGAATGCTAACGATACATAAATTTTACGTACAAATAAGTAAGGTTATTAAGCGCTAAGTTATACCTTCAGTAGTCACGAAAAGATCCAATCTATCATGTTAAAAACTAGGACAAGCGAGGACAAGCTTTTAAAAATTCAGTCCGTCATATATATATCAGATTATATTTTTTGGTTAATATTATAACAGAGAGCGTGATAAGTGATTTCATTTTTACGTTACTATATGTATATTTTATTGATTAGTGTTATGGGAGACATTAAACATTTCAAGGTTGAATCGAATATATGTTTATTCTTTCTTTCCTTTTAAGTTAATAATTAAGTTATTTGTATTTCTAAAGAGAGAGATATCATTAAAAGTGTGAGACATATAAAAATTTTGTGTTACATTAATTAAGAATAGTCTATTTCTTTCGTATGTAAAATTTACGTATCGATAGCAATACTGTATCACTCTCAATATCGATAGCACATTCTAGGTTTGAACTTTGACTATTCGCCTTTGAAGGTACAATCGATACTTTGATTGTGAATTTTGGGGAAATTTAAGTCTATAAAAAAATAAGTAAAACACAGTCGGCCATCTATGATAATAAAAACCCACGTTGTGAAAGCTTTTACAAATTCAAAGTTTTAAGCAAGAATTTTTTCACATTTTCCATATAGAACAATTTAATCTGCACTGAAGTTTGAAAACAATAAAAATATTGATAGAGAAGTTGATGATGGAAGTTGCAAAACTTCACATAGCCGAAGGTTAATATTCCACGGAGATTGATAGGATAACATTGCGTGTTGTAGCACATGTACAAAAGTAATGTAATAAATATAATCATACTTATACATCGTCCATCTACTGTCAAGCAACTTTCGCATTACAAGACTGCCTGGGAATGTCCACATGGGCTACGCTTTAATAAATTTTCTATTAACAAGCGTAAGGAGACAGTAAAGCAACTTCGATCGACACACGGATATAAAAGTTTCGTTGAACCATTGAAATGTTTAATCACATTGGTCGCTAGTCGGAAACTCCGAGTTACTCGACCAATATAATTAAACGAACAACAGACAGTACATTTAACCGTATCAACACTAATTAATAACGAGGCTCAAAGAAACTCCAGAGTAGTCTCTGCAAACCACGAGCAATGATAACGGTGCTTTCGTCGTAGTTTTCGCTCGAAAGAACTTCTGCACGGAGAAAACGCCGGGAAAAAGTTCGCAAGTAAAAGCGGAAAGATCACCGGGGGAAATAAGATAAATGCAATCTCCTTTCTTAATTTCTGGATTAACGAAGAACGCAGAGAAGGACTCGAAGCTTTTACTTGGAAATCGACAGAAGTCGAACGTGGGTTTCGCGAAAAAGGCGACCGCGATCTGCCCTCCCAGGAGATATTCGCTAAGAAATCTTGCCGTGTATTTCCTTGCTTAATCTCCGTAAAAAAGGTAGGATAAATTCCAGAGAAAAAGAGGGCGAGATAAATTCGTAAGTATTATATCGTCATTAAGAAAAATTTGCGCGACTGTCCGCGGCAGTCATGTATCGTTTCTTATCAGTTTCGATTAACGGGAAATCGAGACCGCTTATCTCGCGAAGGCGTGACATAATATCGCCGTTGAAGATCGGATGCGCCGGAGGTGAACGATACCAGAATGGTAAATCGATTCTATACGAGATAGCCTTGCGTATCGGCGAGAAGATTGACTTATTGATCGAGCATGAGCCTCCCGTCGAGCCGGGTAAGTGAACTCGACATTGGATATAGCCCGACGATCATACGTCTCGCAACATCTGATCTCGTGTTTGTCCGCGAAGGAGTGTTCAGGTGTTGTTCAATCAGTCTTCAGAGCGAGCCGCTGATGTTCCGCGAGCAATGCGCCCCACAACATTTTATCGAAAAATTGATTTATCTAACACTTCATGTTTCATGTAAGACAAAGGAACTTCATTGCGTGCTAGTTTTAGTTATTTTAACTCTGCAATAATTATTTAAATAATAATTAAACTTTTACGGAGGACTTACCTTCAGAATGTTTTCTACGTCTGGAGTATCAATCGATGCTCGCGAGTTAGACCCCTGAAAAAGGAAAATTAAAAAAAATTAGTTGCGATAGTCGGTAACTTGTTTATTTTTATATACTATATTTTTATTAATTAGCGTTGTCACAAATTCTATAACTTTTCCGTAATTACCAGGTAAAATTTTATGACTTTCCTCTTTCAATATTTTGAAATTTTTTCTATTTTCGTCCTAGAGATCAATCATGTAACTTTTGCTCTAGGGTGAAAACGTGAAAAGTGAAATTTTTTATACATATATATACGTGTATATGTACATCATGCATAGATAAAAATTTTCACTTTTCACATTTTCGTCTTAGGGAAAAAGTTACATGACTAACTCCTGATTTTTTTGAAACCGTTAAATATTTTGTTGAGATCAATTTAACATACCAATGTAAATTCTTATTAATGTTAACTTAATTATTGATACTGCTTGCATTTTTAATTATTAGGTTGGTAGTATTCTAAAACTGCGTTGGTGTAATGTACGTATGTTAAACTTTTTCAAAGCCAAAAATTTTAATTTTCCAGAAAATTTTGCAAAATTTTTTTATTTTTCCCCAGATTTACAAGTCGATTTGAAATCGATTGATTTTTAGGATTATTTGATTTGATACTTAGTAGATTCTCTATTGATCTTCGGAAGAAAATCGACATTTTATCGATGCAGCGTTGATAAAATGATCTTCGAAGATCAATAGAAAATGTAATCAATATTAAATCAAACGGTCCGAAAAATCAATCGATACAGATTTGATTTTGATATCAGATTTACAAACCAGGATTAATTTGCCTAATCATTTTCAATTTCCCTGATATAATTTCCTGATTTCCAGTTTTGTGGCAATTCCGTTAATATATTAATGTATTAATATATTAATGTATTAATTAAAATTAAATTAATATATTTAATATTAATTTATTAATAAAATAATATAAATATATTTCTAGTAGAATAAAAACGTAAACGGTAAAAAAATTTATATCATAAAGAGTAACGCTATTTTAATTTGGATAAGTATCCGAAGTTAAACAGACTTCATTTCCTCGACAGATCGGTGTCTCTTTTCGCGCGTATAAGAACCAAATTCAAAATGTCTCATATGCGTTCGCGGGATTAATTTATACAAACGAACGTATCCTCCCTCGTGAAATTCCTCCGCGATTTATGACGAGCCTCCTCGAGCGATCATTAATCAACATCGCCGAGAAGAGAAGGCATTGAAAAGGGTGTGGAATGAGACGAACGGGAGGAGACATCCTGAAAGGTGGTATTACGAACAACGTCGAGTAGTCATTCCTGGAAAGAAAACGCGTGAACAATGGAGAATGCGTGAGGATGGCTCGAGCGCAGGATGATGGGGGGAAAAAGGGTGACAGGGATGCGAGGAAAGGGTTGAGAGTGTCTACTAACTTTTAGCCGGAGGACACCGCGTCGCGGAGAACGGAGCGAAAAACGGAGGCAAACGAGACTGGATAATCACAGAAAAGGAACGAGCGAAAAATGAGAAAACCCGAGAGATAGGAAGCGAGAAAAAGGAGATAGAGATATACTTGTACATATTATTATACTTGCGAGCAACGAGACGCGATAGAGAAATGTTTAAATTACAGTAATGTTTAAATTATGAATTTGAAAGAAATTAATAACCTCCAAACTTGTTTATGAGCAATTCATAATCGAGTAGGATTTAATTGTTTCGTTTTTATTTTTGCGCTGTACCGACAGTTAATTAAATTATTTCCGACAAAAACACGCAAACGCGAATTACTTTTTGAACAGAAATATCAGATATTTATGAAGGAATGATAAAAGATGTGGGTGAATCGGAATAAAAAAATGGAGAGAAAGTGACGCAAGAAAAACTCAAGATACATTATTTCATTAACAACGTACGACAACACTTAGGTTGCGAATTTACCTCTCCGGTTGACAACCACCGCATCCCTCTTTTTTCCATTTACCTTTCTTTATACGTAATTCCAAACTAATTTCGCGGATGAGAACGAATGGCCAACGACTCGAACGATCCGACGGCACCCATTGTCAAAGAAAGAAGAAAAAGAATGCCGGAACTGTGGAAGGAGCGGCGAAGGGACGGACGGGAATCAATTTTCCAAGAGAACGAGGAGGGAGGAGAAACGAGATGCTCCTCATACTCCAGATCGGTCCTAATTGTATAAGTACACCCGAAGAAAGAGAGGCACTTCAAAGATGGGCAACGTATGATCGGCAAAAGGAGAGACGAAGGGGACACAGAAAAAGGAGACACGATCGATAGTCAATCTCAATGAAATTTGCACCTCGAGGAGCTAGACGTAATAGCGCCCGCCGACTCGAAACTCCAACTCTCCCCTCTCCCTCTTTATCCCCACCCCGACGATCTGGACCACCCCGCCCAGCTGGATTTCCATTGAAAAGCAATTCGTTCTCTGTCAACGAGAGCCTGTCGAGCCAACTGGTTTCGTTTGATACCCACCGGATGATCCCGGAATGGAAATTCAAAGTCGGCGTGAAGGAGAGAGAGGATGAGGATAATAATAACCTCTTTATTATGGTTTTGATGATTAATGCCATGGTTGCTTGATCTTTCTCCTGTGATTTGCGAAGGGAGGAAACGTCGTGATTTGTTCGTCTGAACGCGGAAACGAAGAGCGTTCCAGACGTCGAGGAGTGATTAATAATTGAAGACATTGCTGCAGTAACCGAACAACAATTCGGTGTATCAATTTTTCCAAAAATATACTTTCATGTAATTGAAATTAATGTAATTATTACAATGATTATTTATTTTGTACCAATCGCGGATACTCAATAAATTGTTAATGCACTTTACATATATTCGTTAATTAAAATTTAAAAATTATCTGATTTTACAGAGAATGATATCGAAAAATATCAAGAACAGTAATTTACCGATATTAAAATTGCGTTATTACAATGGAGTCTGAAGAATAATTAGGAGTACATAGGGAGGATTATTGGCAAGCATAATGATTTCCAGCAACTTGTTAATTTCGACAGTGTCTCGTTTAGTAACGCGCGACAATAGTGTCAAGCCGCCGCGGAAACTTCGCTCTTAATCTTCTTACGTGACAAATAATCGCAACTCTCGGCGAGACGTGCTATTAAAGTAGTTCAAGACTTTGTGAGTCTGGCATCGTCGCGACATCACCTGCACTTATCGAAAGACCGCTAATATCATGTGAATTTAATGATACGTTAAACAAAAAATCAATACATTAGATGGAACAGAAACACGATGCTTTAATTCATGAGTTTTATTCCGATAAAATACACTGTCAAATTATACTCAATATGAATTGTTTTTAATCATTTCTAGATTACACACACACACACACACACACCATTATTCCTATCATGACTACTTCTACTCAATATATCGTTCGTTAATTTAACAAAACAGTGGAATTAAATAATTTAACTATTGCTCCTTTAATACTTAAGAGTGTGGCTCATGGAATTTCATTATGTAATCTTGCAATCCAAATACGGAGAATATTACAACGATCGATTAGTCTAAAAAATTACAACTCGAAAACCCCTTCAGAAATTCTTTATCACGTATATGACGTGAGACACTGATAATAAAATAAAAAAATAAAAAATGACGATTTAAAACTGTCTACTGCCTGGTTTATGCTTCGGTCTTAATCCTAAAATCCTAAAATTCAGCCAATGGAATATAGATTTCAGTTAGAATCAATTAAAACTGGCAGCTCTCTATTGACTGATTTTAGGATTTTAAAGTTAAGACCGAAGCATAAATCAAACATATATAAGGCAGTATTCACAATGATTGTTCCTTTAGCACTGAACACATCAATTTATACAGAAATTTCTCCCTGGTCGATTATTTATTTCTCAATACCACTGAAACGCTTTCAAACTTTAGATTAATCTTCTTGCTCCTCGACGTGCATGCGAGACATTCCAGAAATTATGTACAAGCATTCTTCATTCACGTGTTCGCGGGTCGGTACTCCTACGATCATTTTTCATACTCGTCAGTTTAGAATTCACTCGTTCGCAGTAGAATTAACCAAGGCAGCGAAAGAATCGATAAAGAGAAGTTTTTAATATTATCGCTTTATATATAATCCAGATAATAATTGTAATATTCATGTAAAAATAAAATATATGTATATAAAATCGTCCTTTTTATTTCCTTAATAAATCTTTATCTAATCTTTTTACGTATTCCCTCTTTTTGTAATTTCTAATGATTTCATCTTCATAAAAAATTCTTATAATATAACTCATGCAATTCGGAACCTTTTATCGTGTTTCCTCGTTTTATCGTGACGCTGTTATATTAATACCTTTCGATCACTATCGCCGCTCTTTCGACCCCACGGTATCTATGTCGCAGGAAACACGCGACTTCCGGAACACCCCGCGTGCAAACAATCTCCACTCGAAGCGAAACGATCAAACCTCCGTTACCTCCGAAAAACCATTATCGTCCACTCTCGAGGGAACGGACGGTCATTGCGCATGCAAATCATATCCAAAACGATTCAAGTCATTCGAACGATCGACGCGCACGAAGGACAGAGACACAAAAAAGATCGATTACTCACGTTAACTTCAATCAACTTCAGTCGGCAGGCGAATTGAGTGCGGCTTGAGAGGCTGCCACCGGGGTTACCGGCAACACTTCCGCTGGAATTGCCGGTCGGCACCGTGCCGTTGCTTCCCCCGGTGGAGGATGGTTGAGGCAGCGGCGGGCCCTTAGCCGGAAGTAACCCGTGGCTACGATGATCGTTGCCGCCATGTTTAACCGGTTGGCCAGGATAACCGCCCCGACCACCGTAAGGCGGTTTGCCGTCGGCAGGTTTGACGAAGCCGCCCCGCTGGTGACTTGCACTCGACGAGGAAGACGCGGCGCTCGTGCCCCGAAGTCCACCAGGCTTCTTGAACTCCGGCCCCGAGGACGGGGAACAGCTTCTGCCGGAGCTGTCCGTGCCCGACTTGTGGGCGGAGGGCGTCGGCGAGGGCGCCGGACTCTGCGGGATGCCACTCTGTTCGATGCCGAACAGGCGCTTAGGCTTATCGAGTAGATGCTTCACCAGCGAATAGTTGCCCAGCTTAGACTGGATTTGTGGATCCGGATTCACCTGGAAAAAGAAAAAAAGAGTAGAAAAACATTAGTGGCGTGAATGAGATCTGTTATTCTATGTCACAAACCGGTACTCGACTTTAGCTTCCAATTTTAGATATTTTAAACATCTAAGAAAAAAAAACGGTATTCGTTAATTCCTGATATTATAAACTCTTGAAATTGTAAGATTTAACATTGAACAACAAATTTTTGCTTCTCAACAAGTAGATATTTCTCGTAGAGCTTTTTACATTGAATAAGGATATGCTTTTCAAAAAAAAATTCCATCACCCTTTAATTAGAAACTTTAATTTAAATTTTTTATGTAACAACGTAAATTTGTAATATATGTATATATAATTATAAAAGATTTAAATATTTTTTAGAACATATGAAAATAAATATAAAGTCCTTTCATTATTTATGTACAATTTTAAATAAAATATTCAAATAATAAAATTTAGTAAAAAATATTTAATGTCAAAATATTAGTGATTTACAAAGCTCCTCACAAAACTTAAATGGTGATTCTTATGTTATACTATTTTACTCCGTAAAATAAAAAAAGTTGTTAAATTGTTTAAATTTGTAGTTTTTTTTTCAAAAATAAAATTCTTAATGTCTTAAAATCTGTGTAAACTGTTTTAATTTTTCTTTCTCAGCAGAAAATACATAAAAATCACCATTTATAAGAGTTGAGAAACAAAAACCCTGTAAATTTGTGTAATTAGCTTATACATGTTAAGAGAGATTAACATGAATATATAAAAGCTCGAAAAAGCATTTTTGCATAATCTAGATTTGTTAAATGTCAACAGAAAATCCGCTGTTAATAAGTATAAACGAAGAAAAAGCTGCGCGGCAAATATCTCGCTCGTATCTTAGCGATAAGATTCTTCGACGGGTTACGTTATCAATTAGCGCATTTTTAATTAGAAAACCACAGAGGAAATTCTCAATTAACTTAACGACCTCATATAAAGCTGTTAATTGCTGCTTAAGCTTTCACCGGGAGAAATTCATTTCGTCGTCGCCGGGAAATCGCGGTGACAAGTTACATCTCAGATGATATACGCCTAAATAGAACACGATGGTCGTGAGGGGTAATATAAGGGTGACGACATATATAACGAATCAATCATGTCACGGTGACGCTCTATAAGCAGCCTCAGTTCACGTCATTTATCAAACAAAGATCGGCGATGAGACGCAGCGATCGGAAAATGTAATCACTGAAACCGTCAGCGACATTCATCGTATTTCATCCTTTATATAACATGTGTATGTTTATATATATATATATACAGGGTGGGGAAAAAGTATGGAAGCAAACAATTATTTCCGAAACTATTCATTTTTCGACAAAATGTCTTAGACATAATTTTTATGGTATGAAAAGATGTATTATGTGGCATAGACGGCATGACCTTGAATTTTCAGCGTACATATTGTATATCAATATTTAATAATATTCAATATCTGTATATTATGTAATTATATGTCTGTATAAAAATTGATAAAAATTATAAAAATTTAAGTAAAAAATTATTTACAAAAATGTATAAACGCAGAATCAGAATATATCAATATAAATTCACATAGAAATATATATATTTAAATAGTAAGATCGGCTTCGATCAGAAATAGATATTTCTCGTATTTAAATATATTTATTCTTATCGATTCTCAATATATATTGTTTACAAGTAACTTTTTGCTGAATTTTTTGAAAACTTTCTTACTGTATTTTGATTCGTAAATTTCGGGACACTCTGTACATACATTTTCCAGTCGCGCACTGATTGCACGGGCAATTAGCAAAAATTAATGCGTCGAGAAGCAGGCGGCTGCCGAGTTTACGACATACAGTGTTCGACTGGTAATTTAGCGTGTAGCGCGCGCTAATATGAATCACGTTTGTTGTACGTGCGCAATAATACGACCGCTGTTCTTGCCATACCTCGCGCTCGGCGAGCAACCACGCGTTTCGCCTTTGTCCGTTAAAGACAATGAGATCGAATCGCGGTTTAATAAGGAGGTCGGCGAACGGCGCAGGGTTAGTGCGCCAAGAGGGAGAAACTTAACGTGATTAATGAGCGCAGCTATAAATCACGTCCGCTTGTTAGCGCCGGAAGACTTTTTCGCGCCAATCGCATTTGTAATGAAGGCGCTCGGTGCAATGCGATGCGCTTGAACAGGAATTTCGGAAAGGAGCAACCCGGTGTGCGTAATTCTTGCACGTACTCACGTGAAAATAATGGTATCGATGACAGGAATGATTGTCGAGAGAACGACTGTAGTGCGATTTTATAATGACACGACTAGCGGGCCATCATCGTCAAATAAAAACGAAAATAATTATAACAAAACAAACAATTATAACTGAAATAAACAAAAAAGCGCGAACGTCTGATGTAAGAAATATTCCTCTAAATATTCTCAGAAGTGAGTAATATTCTTAATTTTTCTTTTTTACAGTGAAACATATGTCCATTAACATTATTTCAAGTATTACAGTCATATGTTTTTTTATGACATTTCTCTAAATAGATCCACACTAATAGGATAATATGTTAATATCTTAATTTTTCAAATGCCAATTGTGAGATGGATGAATTTAAAAAAAAAAATCAAAATCTAGTTTATTTCTAATTATTTAATTATTTAATATTTTATTCAAGCATTAATTACCGCGCTATATTTATATTTGCCGCTTCCCTTCTAATGTTTTCTTATTTATAATTTTTGTAAGTAATAAAAATTGCTACAGAAACAGATATCTCTCAAAGCATTGGTCTTTTCTTCTGAATCATCCTACGATAGGGTTTCGTCCCAAAGGCACGACAGGACATTGACGTGCCTCATTAATTAAACCCCGAGGTACCACTTCCACGAAGTTTGCGGTAGCATAAACGCAAGAGAGAAAAGGAGAAAGGAAGAGAGAGAAAAAGAGAGAGAGTGAGTGAGAGAAAAAGACGTAGCGTAGGTAAGACCAGGTCAGGGACTTTTCATCCGCCCTGACCTCACTCAACCTCGTCTCCGCCTCCAGCCAGCCAGTCAACCACCCCCGCCAATCTCCGCCGCCGTCGTCGAGTGGTGCTCTCCACGTGTGCCATCCAGCAGCGTTACTCTCTGTGCGTACACTAAACAACAACATGTACGACTCGTAAAGTGCGCACGCGGGGCGGCGTCCTGGTATCGGTCGAGAGCGTCGTAAAACGTCCGTAATTATAGCGCGCCATATAACGCCATATTGCGAAAGATGATACCGGCAGGCGATGAAAATGCTCGCAGCCCGTGTGCGCACAGGAGATCGATAAACTCTGCACCGCTTGCCAACGAGACCACTAAGCTCCGAACACGTGGAGTAAATGACTCTTACCGGGAATAGGATATTCTGGAGGAATCTTCTTTGGAATAGATTAACAGATTATAGAACCGATGGGAATTAATGGAAAATAGAAATTCGGAATTACAACACAAGGGCAAGCTTCCATAGCAGATTATCGTCAAGGGAACATCATTTAAGCCTGGTTTCACCAATGTAAGATTATATTTAACTTTGATTTAACTTACTAGTTTCTAATTCTTAGAATTAGAAAAAGGTAAAGAATAAATTGAACCAAGATTAAAATGTCATCCAAAAAAATATTTTATCCAAGATTCATTCATATTTTATCCAAGATTCATTTTAAGTGTCGGGTAAACAGTAAATGTACGTCAGCACAAGAACATGAATTCTTGTACTGTAGTTGCGTTTTTTGAGAAAATACAAGGTTTATTATATTATTATAAAACTGTTACAAATGCATTAGGCACGACAATATAAGTACAAAAAAAACGACGTTAGTGGACGAATCAAGAAGACTCGCACGTTCGGTACCGTGGTTGCGAGAAAACTGAATCGGTTCGGCGATTCCCCACCATCTCGGATTCGTTTTCCGAAAATATCCGATTTTTGTTTTTCTTGATGATCGTGATGATCACTAGAACCGCCACTCCTTTGACGGCGATCAAAGGGACGCGGAGCCTTTACGATGAGAGATTAGCGATTGGCAGCCGCGAGATCATAAGCGCCGAAATTTCTTCTGATTCACCCTGCATCCGATTTGTGTCGTATGACGCTCTGCAACCAATCAGAAAACAGGATTCCGATGGATTTTACTTCGTATCATCGGAATTCTGTTTTCCGATTGGTTGCAGAGTGTCGTACGACGCAAAT
>NW_017298535.1:142749-149477 GCF_001594075.2 Trachymyrmex cornetzi
TGAATCCAGCAATACGCATAACACTAAAAATTAGAAAAGAATAAATTGATCCGAAATTAAAATTTTATACTCAAGATTACAATTTTATTAATTCTCAGAATCAGAAAAAAATAAAAAATAAATTAAACCGAGATTAAAATTTTATCCAAGATTCATTCAATGTAAGATTAATTTTAATGTTATTTGATTTTATATTGGTAGAATCGAGCCTTAGCGATTTGAAAATAAGTATCAGCCTATGAATTTTCTGGGGGCACTTCTAACACCGTGCGCTTATTTCTACAATCTCTCGCAACTTGCCTTACATGTAAATTTACCCATGAATCTTAAACAAAGAGATATAAAATTGGAAATAGTCAAGGAGATGGTTACCTCGCAATTGCGCGAGGTAACTTCGGTCCTCTCTTCACGTACAGACAGGCTGGTGAGCGATCATCTCTCTCGGTTTTCCTGCATTCTCCGTATCGCCGAGTGCCAGGCAAATATCGCCGTCATGGTACCTGCACGCGAAAACGCAGTCGTGCGGTATTTATGAGTCTATGCGAATTCCCGCGATTCGATGCGAATATATGAAAGTGATTCTCGTGCGAGCGTCGCGACTCCGATCAAGAACGGATGTCCGATCGAGCTTTGATCCATTTAACTAACACATCACGTCCCATCAAACTCACATTCGTTGCGTGCGACATGTTCCAATGCGCGAAAATTATTCTTCGTGGCCGCCGCTTCATCATATGAAAAGTTTAATTTCTTTGTCTTTTTCTATCTCTTTACACATTTGTGTTTCAATCATAAATATATATAAAAATACCTGTCTCGATTTAGAAAAGAAATTTTTTAAATGCTTGATTATCAAATAATTAATATATGAGAGAATGTTAGTTGGATGATTAATTACAAAAACACAAGATAACAACTACAATTCAAACAAAGGAGATAATTTCTTTATAAAATTACACGTATATATCGCTTTTTTCTTTTAAAAGTGAAAATTAAAAAAATTTTTTAAAGGCTATTTCACGATTTAACAAAAAATATTGGCTAATTATTAAATAATATCGGCAAAAGAAATACATTCTTTACATGATGAACTATCAATTTTATCATTTTCAAATCTCTTTTAAAAAAACCACTTTTTGAGTTTTAACAATTTTTTATGAAGTGTTAAATTAGTTCACTTTTAATTGATAATAGTGTAATGTTTTTTTAACTCATATGATGAACTGTCAATTTTATCGTTTTCAAATCTCTTTTTAAAAAACCACTTTTTAAGTTTTAACAATTTTTTATGAAGTGTTAAATTAGTTCACTTTTAATGATTAATAGGGTAATGTTTTCTTAACTCGTTAATGGTAATAATTTGAGAATCACATTTTTTTGTTGTGTCACTTTTGCAAGAGAGCAAATATGTAAAGTACGTAAATCAAGTATGTTTACGATCTACCGATCATTACAATCGAATCGCATGAATATCGTTTGAATGCGACTTAAACACAAAGCAGTCGACTATGTATGCGAGCACCGCTAAAGATCCATTGCAACACAATAGATTTCATTACGACATAAACGACCTGTGTAAGCGCAACTTCTCACTGAGAGAAGCTCAAAAAAAACCAGGATACGTCCGAGTCTAAATTAAGCTTCTTACTCCTAAAGAAATTCGACAAAGCTGCAGATATTCGCTAGCATAATCATGAAGATATTACACAGAATTCTCACCAAACAAAAAATACTTGTAAAGCTCGGTGCAGTAAACTTTTATACGCAAATACTCCAGGATGCTTGATATCTCAAGAGTTTTTTTTTTTATTTAATTTAGCCGACTTTTACTTCTATTTTATTTTGTAGATATTACATTCTACTTTTTAATTCGTTAAACAGTTTAATTTTATTATGATGTTCTTGTGTAATTATTAATATCAATATTTTCAATTAGAAAAGATTCTTTTTGATACAGTCGAATATTTAAAAAGCTCAAAAGGATAAGGCAAAGACAAACACGAAAGATTAAAAACGATTTAATTGAAAAAAAGACACTGTAAAATGTTTTAAAGACTCGTTCTGTTCTTCTCAACGTTCGTGTTTGCGTTTGATATCATGCGGCAGGAGTTCGGCATCGCAAGGGTGGGTAAAAACACGGTCGGGGTTGCGACTTGCGGTAGAATGAAGAAGGATTTAAACGACCTTTCTCGCTTCTCCTATTCCCACTTTCTCCCTTTTACAGCACGCATACATTCGCATAAGTATAATGGCTAGTATTACGAAAAGGGAGAGAGAAAGAGAGTAAAGGGAGGAAGACGAACCCGAAGCGAGGGTCAGCGAACCGTTCGCGAAGGGTGGGATGTCATTTTCTGCGGTTTTTAACGGAGATCGTGGAATCGTAGTCTGGCCTGCACTAACGAAAAATATTAAATACAAAATGATAGGTTAACGCTCGACAACGAAAATTTCGGGTGACGCGTATTAGTGATAAATTAACCCTCTGAGGACCGGCATATTTTTGATCGACTTTTTTATTTTAAGAGCTAGAACTTTTTTGTCAATGTCATGGGATTGAGTGGCAAAAAAGATGGCGCTACTATCAAATCCCTAAAGGGGCCTCCGATCTTTTACAGATTAAAGAAATTTAGAAAAGTTTTAAGACACAATTGATTAATTTTATAATCAAAAGCGAAATAGATAAACTATTTTACCCCTATCGATGAATTTTGTAGCCTTTAAATAGGTAGATAATTTCAAGACACAAGCTGGTAGGTAGAATGCTCAAAACATCCCAAAAAAATTTAATTTGATAATTATATTTTTTACAAGTAGATATATTGTGTTAAAATTAAATTTATATAAAAATTTTAATGCAATTATATTTATTTACTAGTGTATTATATGTTACAATTAAACTTACATTAGTTATATTTTTATGAAATGGAGAAACATAAAAATAATAGACTTTAAAACTACTGGGCAATATTTCTTATTTTTCTTTTCACACAAAACAAGGTTACAAAGAAAACTATAATAAACCTGATAATGATATTCCACCCATCTAACTTAAAATTTAGATAAATAAATCGAGTATATCAAATATGATAACGATCAACTTGAGAAAGTCTTAAGACGGTCTTAAAAAGATAACAATAACGATTATCCTATCTTTATTTTCATCTCTGTATCATTTATCGTCCGAAATGTCTGACCATCTTTCGCTGCGGAGGCTATTCACTTTTCCGACGAGTAATTCGTCCGTAACGGTGCGGACGCGAGGCGTGTAAATTCGCCCTGAGCGACGAAAAAGCCGCAATAATTTCGAGGACAAGGCAGGTGGACGTCTCGTTTGAGATTTTGTGAGCCGCGCGGCACGTACGACTCCTTTCTTCTTCACCTCTCTTGGCCGCTACTTTGGCCTCTACTTTGGCCTCTACGGCTCGTCGAGAGAAAGATATATATTCTTGCTCGGCGGCGACGGCACTTGCCAACCCGTTCGCTGACCCACCGGTGTGCACGACTGCCGAACACCACCGCGCACACCGCCGCGCCTGTTCATCTGACAGCTGCCGCAGTGAAGGACCGAAATCTCAATCCCACCATCGTAAACCGTCATTAGCGCATTAGTATCAAGACGAAGAAGAAAAGAAAGATTTTGCTAAAATACACAGAAAGAACGATTTTGTTGAGGTATCTTTAAATTTAGTTAGATATAGTACCTTAAAATTTAGTTAAACAATTTTGTTGGGCTCAAAATAATTATGTTGAACATTCAAGCAAGCTAAGCAATGCTTAAAAAATGTTGACATTCTAGCAACCATTTTGAGCGTCCTACATAATTATTTTCGGATCTAACTAAATTTTTTAATTCTTCAGTAAAACTGTTCTTTTTGTGTATCTAAAAATTTATCTAGATAAAGATCTGAAAATAATTTTTTGTTGGACTTTCAAAATAATTATCTAGGACACTCTGGATAGTTAAGCAATACTTGTTGCAATATTGCTCATTATACTTCAATTTTCCGTATAATCATTATGATTCAAAAAAATTACTTTCAGACCTGTATCTGTAACTAAATTTCCTTTAACAAAATATATTATAAATATTTTTTTTCCATATATCAATATAGACCGAAATAATAATTTAAAGCTTGTTTTCAGAATGATGATATTAAGGATGAAATTCATAATTAGTTTTTAGGTATTTGAAGACTATCTTAAGTAATGTCTTAAGATGTTAGTAAGACTCTGTGATTGGTTTATCTTAATACTGTATACGATGTATTTTTCTGAAGTATCTAAAAATTTAGCTTTAAAAATAATTTAGTTTCAACCATCAAAAGTAGTTCAGTTTCAACCATCAAAGTAATTAACACAGGACACTCAAGCTGATTGCTAGAATAGCAAAATATTTTGCAGCATTGCTCGTTATGCTTCAATTTCCTATATAAATTATTTTGATGCCCAACAAAATTATCTTCAGATCTATATCTAGTTAAATTTTCAGATACTTTAGTAAAATTGTTCTTTCTACAGATTGGAGATTACGCGTTCGTTTCTTTACGCGCCAGTAATACGCTTCACCATTCCTCTCGCCTTTATTACGACTTTCCGCGGAATCGCATAACGATTCGCGCATCATGTTTACGAGGAGGTTGTTGACTACGATAGGGTAACAAAAATATTCGAGATATACAATATTTCCTGTAATTCTAGATGCAGACTTGCATGTTTGCATCTCGACACTCTCATCGCACGCTAATGCATAAATACTTGTGCGAATGATTTATCGTCTCAACTGGTAGAGTCTACCATCCCGAAACGCAGCGACAAGATAAGATATGTGTTTGTTATTTTAGTCGTGATAAAATCAGCATTACTAGCAACTGCGCGACTATTTTAATCCCATGATCGATATATCTAGTTATATATAATCAAGTATGAACTTTTGGTATAAAAGATTAATGTTAAGTTAATTATTTGATTTCAAAAAAGAAGAGGGCACGTGGAAGAATAGAAGCATATTGAATTTATTTAATTGCGATATATACGTGTAATATCATTAAGATAAATTGTATTTCTAAAAGAATTCTTTCTCTCCTTGTTGGTAACTGCACTGTTAAATTCATAATATCAAATTATATATCCAATTTGAATTATTTTTTTTATCATTCTTATAAATTGCCACTGCTCCTATTCGATACATCGCTAATTTAACTAAAATAAACAATTTAACTCGAGAAATGTATTAAATTTGACTGAAATTTAATGTATTAATTCCTAATTAAGTGTATACTTTAGTTAATATAAACGCTATTTACTTTAAAACTAAGCAATTCACAGAAATGGGTTAATCAAATAGGTGCTTTTTAACCCCATGTTTTACATTAAAATAATACATTTTAACGCACTTAAAAGTGAAAAATAACAAAATGTTACTTAATTCAAGGAATTTAAGTTTAATTCTTTAATATTTAACAGCGTAACTTCGAAAATCTCTTGGTAAATTTCCGAAGAATTCTGTATCTACTGCAATGCTATATTTAATGCGCTTAAAAGAACTTATCAGCACTTTAAACAGTTGTAATTAGTCAATCGTAAGCGCCGCGAATACGGAGAAAGGCGAAGTCCAATGAAAATAGACTCGGTGCAAATTAACGGACTCTGAGCAAATTAACATAAACACGAAACAAATTAATAAAAGCCACCTTAGACTCTCGCGAGTAAAGTATTAAAATCATCCTTTTCACACGTTTCGTTGTTTCAAGCCCGTTCCCTCAAATCCTGCCCCTCGTGCCTCTCGTACTGCGAGAACGACGAAAAAAGCGTGAAGAAAAGAGAGGAAAAAAAATTGGTAGATAGAAGTCGACGAACTGAGGGCGGGACAAAAAATCAAGGGGTAATGAAGAGAGCGGCGAGCAAAGAGGGCTGTGCAAAAAAGAAGTCAAGCTTTTGCACGTAAAGGGCTGCCGTCTGCGCGGCGGTACTCTTTCCCTCCCCCTTTTCCGCCCCTCTGTAAACCCCTTTCCATTTTAAAATGATACGTGCCTGGCATCGCTTTCCCGCGTTTTGCCCATCGTCGTCGTCGTTGCCGTCGTCGTCGTCGTCGTCTCGCTCCATGCATGTGAAATTCGCATTAAACGGCCAACGACAACGAAAACGACACGACGACGACGACTACAACGTCGACGACTAGCGCCGTAGATTCGCAGATCGTAAGATGAAGGTGAGTAATCCACAGAAACGAGGTTTTTCTCTGTTTCTCACATTCGAGCTAAATCGCTCGGTATTCGTGCGGCTCGCTGCCGATCTGTATCCATATAATTTAATGCGAGACACGTTGACATGTCTACCGACGTTAGTTTCACGCCATATCGCGTGTTACTGATAAATAAAAAATATTTCTATTATAGTATTATCAAATATATCAAGAGACTTTTGACATTACACGGACCGCTGCTGCCGAAATTTCTGGAGTTTTTATCGCGAGGTTATTCTATTGATAGCTGACGAAGTCACGATAAAATCGAATGAGAGATACTTCCACGGGAGAAATTCAATATTTATTGTCAAATTGGATGACGACGAATATATCAACAGATGAGAAAGATCGCCGGATAGCATCAATGGAACAACAATAATATTACAGTCAGACCAACGAAAAGAAAAAGAAAAAATCTGACGGGGGGGAAAAAAAAATGCCTGAACAAACGCTTGGAGACTGTGTACTGACGGCCGCCGCATCG
>NW_017298535.1:149516-152834 GCF_001594075.2 Trachymyrmex cornetzi
AGACATACAAAGCTGTCGCGCCGAAAAGTTAGCAAGCGCATTCGCATATCGCACTATAGTCTTACCAGAATTGCACAATTCCTCATCCTAAAATATATTCTACAACTTTTTCTCTGATTTTCAGACAAAATTTCATATTTTCCCTTTCAACAATATTTTGAAATTTTTTTGTAATTTCGTCCTGATTTAGAAACCATCAAATATTTTGTTGAGAGAGCAATTTAACATAGCAATGTAAATTACTATTATGTTACTGACATGTTTGCATTTAATTATTAAATTTGTAGTCCTCCAAAACTGCGTAGATATGATGTACGCACATTAAAATTCTTCAAAGAATTTTAATTTTCCAGAAAATTTTACAAAATTTCTTAGCTTTTCTTTGATTTCCCCGACCGTTTTTAATTTCCTTGACATTTCCCTTATTTCCAGTTTTGTAACAACCCTGCTTACACATGTCGCTTGCGTGACGCTTGTAAGTTCTCGTTTTATAACGTATAAGTAGACGTAAATGTTTAAGCTCTACCAGCTACAAGATTTTCGCACCGAGTAGCAGAATCGTGACCACCATTTCCTCTCGTCTAGCTGGACGCGGACGACGTGGTCATTTTACGGTCGCTTTCCACGAAAATCGTGGACACGGAGAAGCTTGCACGCACTCCAATTAATTTATAACTTTGCTCCTAACGACGTCTCTACAAGCCGCATCGCCGTAGTCTGACAGATTTCTCAGCTTGTCAAGGGTGAGTTAACTCACTCGGCACGAGTGTTTTGAGCCAGGAGATGCCTCCAGACATACATAACAGCTTAACAGCTTTAGCGATCTTTCTCTCTCTCTCTCGTCACTAATTAATTTACAACTTTACTTCAGCTAAGGTCCACAAACATTTCGTCGCTCAGATTGCTACACACTTTGACCAATTAATGCTCGACTAACGAGTCATAAAACTGACGTAATTGTCGCGAATTATTATCCCCTCCTTTTCTCTCTCTCTCTCTCTCTCTCTCTCTCTCTTTTACCTATATAATTTGTACGATTTCTATGCGTAGTTTTCATTTTCATATTTTATTTATATTAATTTTGTTTTATTATCCTTATCATTTTGCTATTTGTACATTGTATGTTTCGTTTCTTTACTTTCGTCTTGTTTTCATTTTTATATTCTAGAAGGCTCGTCCTATATGAATAATAGCTTATAAAAAATAGTTACGTGAATATTTGAAGAATTAAATAGTTTATATAAATAAATAGCTTAATCTGTCTTTCTCTTTTCTATTTATGTTTAAAAAAAAATTAATATACATATTTAAAAAAATTATTACAACTATTCATTATTGGTACGTGTTATTTTTTTATACAAATTCATCTTTTATTCTTCAAGTAAAGATGACATGTAATTGACTGTTCGCGCAAAGAGACAAATTGATTAATATAAGCGTAATAATGCCTATTGCAAACACACATTATTATTCTTGTTGGAATGGCAAAAGCAATCTGCCACGCAAACGCCACGGGTTTGATGATCAGAGCGTGAAGTAATTTTGGATTTCGCTTTGTGTGGAGGGAATCACACCACGAACGATCTGACCACTCGGACGTATAGTTTGCCTCGTGAGAACCCTCCAATGGAAGATCGTGCAACACTAAACAGTGACGGCACTCGGAGGCATCTCGATACACATGTCGGGCCCTCGTCTTCGCCCCTCCGCTCGCTCTTCAAACAGCTCTATAACCCGGGCTAAGCTCGGAAGATGAGTCTCGCTATCGGTATCGCGAAACTAAACCACAATTTCCGCACGGTATCACCTGTTAAGCGATCTCCGTGTTCGCACATAAACGACGTCGTACGTGCTCAAAATCAAGAAATGGGTATAAAATAGCTGCACTATCCAAAATTACCGTGTCTTTTCTTTTATTTATATATATCTACATATTGTGTGTATATATATATATATATATATATATTCAGTTTCAAAGTAAACATTACTCATATTAAGTATGCATTTAGTAAATAATAAACTATACTTGACTCAAATTTAATTCCATTGTTTGAATGAGATCAACGACATGTTGAGTAGAAGCAATGGAGGCCAATATATATTTAAAATAACTTAAACTGGACGTAATTTGATGTTATGAGAATTTACTGTGTATAAAAACATTTATTATTTTATTGTACACGAAATAAACGGTTTTGCTGAAGTATTTAGTTAGATACAGATTTGAAAATAACTTTATTGGACTATCAAAATAGTCACGTAAGAATCTCCAGAATGATGAGCAACGCTGCAAAAAATTTTGTCATTCTAGCAGTCAATTTGAGGATTCTATATAATTATTTTCATAGTTTAACAAAATTTTTTAATATTTTATCAAAACCATTCTTTTCATGTATATTTCTTAAATATCTGCATTGGTAAATTTAAAACTTAACAAAGCCCTCCGAGGTACAAATTACCTCGATCAAAGTGAAACAAAGAGGGAAAAGGAAAAATCCATTGTGCCTGTATTGCGACGTCAATGTAAACGCTGAAGGGATATTACGAACAGCTCGACCCGGCTGTGCCAGCGAGAAAGAAGCCGGAATACGGCCGCTCGCGTGATAAATCACTCCGAAACGTCGAAGGTAAAGCGCAGAAGATATTCCGCGGAAGGTTAGTAATCATGGGGCCGAGTGGAAAGAGAGACAAACGGCCCACTCATCATTACGCCACCGTGCGTTTGCTACCGAAGTAGTGCAAACTCTACCGGGCGACCGTGACTGTAACTGCACACCGATCACGTTACAAGGTCGAGGCGGTTCATCGCTGCGAGGAAAATGCGCCGGTCGCGAGTAAAGCAGGATCAGATAACACGAGTTAAGCGCAAAGTTATAATTATGATATCAAAAATAATACCAATATCAATGATTAAGCGACGGAGCCACAACAGAACAATAATTTTGCGGTAACAAGATTATTGCTATTAATCAGCAACAGTATCAGTTAATTATTAACAATGTCTACATAATTAATGAGTAACAGTATCATTTGGCTGATAATAATACGCAGATATAATATTCAAATAGGGGGAGAAATATATATATGTAAATCTTTCATTTATGAAATAAACCAGTCAGTTTTTCCGAGTCCTTGACTTCTTGTTCCTTAATAGATACACCCTTTGACATTTCAATTCCTTCATTCGAGGAATCGTGTCGCAATTCGCAAGACGTTAAAGTCACTAATCACGACGGTGACTTCTTCATCGTGGTTAGCACTCGCCATCTATCGTTCCACTCAGTCGCGCGATTATTCTTCTCGTCCAACTTCTCACCC
>NW_017298535.1:152903-227946 GCF_001594075.2 Trachymyrmex cornetzi
TTCGCGACGATCTACTCTGCTCATGGCGGCGGCCTTCGTTCTTTTTCCACCCCCTTAACCACCCGGCATTCACTTTATCCTCTCGCGCTCTGAACGTCTGCCATCCACCCTTCTCCTCACCGACAGCCCTCTTTCCCCATCCTCCGTTTGCGCACAGACACGACTACGGAATCTTCTTTCATCCCCAAGTCTGCCCTTTTGGGATGTCGTACCCTCCATCCTACCCTCGCTTTCTCATCGGACGAGCTCGATCTCTCGCAATCTCATACCAGAATCCTTGCGCAACCCTCAGACGTTAGACGTCTATCAGCGACGAGGAAGGACGAAGGACGAAGTTACGTTGAGACGATCACGCACGCCGCTCGTGTACCTATATTTATAGTTAAAAGTCGCCGTGGCCTTCTAAGCAAGAATCGTGACGGAAATAGCGTTAAGATAGTATGCATACCGCTTTGACATGCGATACATCTACAACAATAAGCTCATTGGCCCTATTACTGTATTTAATGGCGAATAAACGAGGTTGGATCAGAGGAAATCAAATAAAATTGCAAATTAGTGGCTCGAAAAAGGCAGAGTCTCAATCTAATTTACCATAATTATATAAATATATACTGTGAAAAAAATTCTGGTTGAAAATAGATGAATCAGAATTTTCTGGCTAAATTTTATTAGAATTCTAGTTGAAATAATAGGATTAATATAATATTTCTGGTAAAATATATTAAAATTCTTATTTTTACCAGAATAATTATATATCAATCAGAATTCTATATCTTAACTAGAATTCTAGTAGATTTAATCAAAAAATTCTGATTCATCCACTTTCCACCAGAATTACTATTCAATCCAACCAAGCCATTTTTCTCAGTGTATTATTAAGGAAATCAGTTCTCAATTCGATTAAGTCTAATGTGTGATAGTACTACGCACAAAAAAATATGTATGCTGTACGCAAATAGTAACTACTTGTTTCAAGTACTTCAAAAGTTCATATATTTGCAAATTTATCTTAAGTTTATCATAAGCATCAGAGATTTATTCAAAATACATTCTAAATCCTAGTGTGTGTGTGTGTGTGTGTAAAGTTTATATATACTTCATCCAATCAAAATTATTAAATTAAAACAAATTCGATTTGCTTATTATATAAAGTCGCTTATATGATCAATTTTTTCAAAATAAATTCTTATATTGATTATATAATAATAAATTTTTCTAAAATTTGTAACATAAATATATTTTAAAATTATTATCAAGAAAATATTTTTCGTGAAAGATGATCGTCATTCAAAAGGAAGAAAGTAAATGGAAGTAATCACTTTTCTTAGCACAATAGAATATTTTTCTGTAAGAGTAAAGATTAAAAATTCTCTTAATCCGAATATAGAGTGGCGTTTCGAAGATATTCCGTGATACTTTTAGAATAGTAACAAAAACAATATTAGCGCGAATATCGAAACGTTATGCGTTATCAACGATAAATTTGCGTAAATAGAGAAAATATTTAGCGTGGAAAGATATATGAAAACGCAGAATGAGAAATCGGATTAGAGTTTAAAAAATTCTCATTCCTGGGAGAAGTATAGAGCAATTGTTGCGGAAACGCTCACTCATCACAGCGAGCGATAAAAAGTTAGCAGACAATAAATCGAGACAAGTGAAAAATGCCAATGGATCGGATCAACAAGCATGCGTTTTCAATTTAAAAAATCGATTCATCTCCTGATTTTATTCGCTCGCTGTTATAATATCTCGTTTCGAAAAAGAATATCACTCGTATAGAAGAGAATAGGATAATGCAGCGGACAATACGACGCATTGCTATTATAGTAATTTGCGTTGGCCGACAAATGTGAGAATTAATGTCATTTAATGAAAATATATTCAACTAAGATGTATATAAAATTTTAGAACAATTCCTTTTATTTATTTTTATCGACTAAAATCAATTTAACGTACTTTTCTTGCAAGATTTGCATGTCAAATAAATCCACATATAATTTCTTCAGAATCAAATCATGACAATAAGGTATTATTAGAAAGCTAATTTTTAATCTTTCAAGTCATATACTTTCTTACATTTATAATAATCTATTTCAATGTAATAATTAATAATTTTTTAAAAAAAGATGTACGCAGGCAACGTAGTGCAAACCCTGCTTATCACAGTAATTATCGTATTTTTGTTGGAAAAATATTGTTGTTAATATTACGTCTCCATCGTATTTCGTCGTCAAATGTTTACGTTCGGGAAACAATAAAACAAAAATACAGGAGTTTTGAGATTATGTTTTGAGGTTAGATCAATAGATTTGTTACTTTAGTTTACATAACAAGTCTTACGCAATTATTTGCTCTCAAAATTAATTTTTTATGGCATTAAAATTCAACACAAATTAAAAAAGTAGTATCAATCCCAAGGTTTTTTTAATGTAAAAATTGCTAATGTAGAAAGTACGCCGCATTAACACAAATAACATTTTCATCGTGTAATACGTAAAATTATTATATTATAAAAAAATTCATTTGCGTCGGATAATACGACGCAAATAAACTTTTTTATAATACAATAATTTCATGTATTACGCGGTGAAAATATTATTAAATCTGTCATATAGTGATAGACGAAATGTTTAGCTTCAATTTTACCCTTTCTTTTATTAAAACATTTTCCGTAATAAATATTTCATTTTTCCTTAGGTGCGCCGCGTTTCCCATTCTCTCCTGTCGTTTCACCCCGTCCCGTCACGAGAACGAGTCGCTCGATACTCCGCGAGCGAGTCGCGAACCGGCCGTTACTTCGCGACGTCAAACTAACGGGCTTAGAGAAAATTTGTTATCAATGGAATTAATTGGCCGGCTCTGGGAAACATTTTAACGAGGCGCCGCGCCGCGTCGCGTAGGCGGACGGTTAAATGCGCAATTGACATCGCGGCGAAGGAGTTACCTAATGGCACGGGGATCAGAGAGGGAAGACTCGTCTGTGACGCGCGCGCGTGTTCACGTTAAGTAATAAGAATCAATTTCCGTAACCGATAGACTAATAGACCGAGGTTTTCCACTCCTGCCATAATTCATCGCCGTCCTTCGCACACACCCGTCCGTCCATTCTTCCGGTATTCCGCACCGCGGCTTGCAGCCTTGAGCTTTCCCGAAACCAACCGTAACCAGTTAAGAAACAAAGCGATATACACATATGAAAAATAAAATCATATCGTAAATTATTATCGACGTAAAAAACCAAAGCAAATATGATATTCTGGATGCATAATGCGTTCAGACAATCTGATATTTCATATTTAATGATACCTCTGTTTCATATTTAATGATACCTCGGTATTTATCGTTGATAAAGATATTTATTAATAATAATATAAAGTTAAACTATTTATACATACATATATTAAGTTAAGATTCTTTGATATTTTTCATTTAACTCCTTCCTTTGATACACATCACATTCTCTCTTCTTCGTAATCTTTCCAATTTAAATATTAATTTAATTTAATATTTATTTACTTATTTTGAGATTATTTATTTATTTATTTTAATATTACCTTAATTTAATTTGAATTTAATAAATTTTATTACTGTTGTATAACATTGATAAAAAAACAAAGCATTAAAATTTATCTCGCGTGTTTCAATAAAATATCGCATGCTTTAAATCCTAAAGAGATATTTTAAAGAAATATTTAATACTATATTATAGATATACATTACTCAGAGATACATTACTAGAGTTTCATAAGCTATTATATTATGCAGTACGAATACAAATAATCGATATTCCAAACACGAATGCTTGAAATAACATTTTCTCGCATCAGATTAATATGTATACCCATATCCCGAAGCTGCTATTCTCTCTCGGTAAATCTTAACGTCGCCGTCCTTCACGATCAAACGACGCTTTATTATCATTACATTATTGCTCCTAATTCCCGATCGTTTCCTCCTTCGCTGCCACGAACCGTATTACGTTTCCTTTACATGCTGTCATTACGTCGCGTAAATCACCGCGTCGAGAGTTTAATTCGAGTTCCTCGGACTCGTCGGTGCATTTCTACGTCGCACCGTTATTCGTTCGTCGTAGGACAGAATGCTGATGTGCATTATTGTCGGTGTATCCAGTGTCAAATATCAATTGCCAGGGCAACACCAATGCGTATAAACAGCGATTCGCAAATCGCATATTCGCGTGCGAATGATACAATACGGTGCGCTTCCTCTTACTCTCATTTATAGACATCGCTCGCAAAATAAAAAGAAAGCAAACGTTACGATCTAATTTTATACAATTCCCAGGTTTAATTTTCTACAATTCTTTCTTAGTAATAAGAAATAATAAAGTAATCGTTTTCTACAAGTCTGCATATGCAAGCTTTTTCCTATTTTTTTTCTTTCCTCTATATGTATTGTATATAACGTTTTCGATTAGATTGGCATCATTGGCGTATATGTAGAATTCAAAAAAGAGCAAAGCGGAAGATAAATCGGCAATAAAAAAATATAGAACAATAAGGGGCTAAGAATGGAATTTTGATATACCGGAAGAAACTATATATATATTAGCATTTTCGACCGTAATGGATTTGGTCCTTCTGAGAGCGATTAAATACAACTTGCTATGAAATTATAATATGTTGTAAACCTGAAATGTGTTTTCGAATACAGGTCAAGCTTTGAATTAATCTGCAGTAACCCAAAATGGAACTTGTAACATCATTAATCGCTTTCGAAACGATTAAACCTGCTATGGTCGAAAACGCTAATATATTACAGTTTCTCTTCCGGCATATTTCAAAACTCCGTTCTTGACTTATTATTCAATAATATTTTTTTATTGCCAATTAATTTTCTGCTCTGTTCTTTTTCAATTTTTTGATTTTTCAAACAGCGATTTAAAGTGGACTGGGCCTTCTCCAATGCTCTCCATCTAAATCCATATAAATCCTCTCTCCTCATTGCTAGCTCCTTTTTTCATTTTCAATCCCCTTCGAAATCTCTCTTAACTCTGTACCAATTCCTCATTAATCATCTATCAAAATGCTTGGTGTGCACTTCAACTTTTCTTGATTTTTCACATGTGACCACTAAGTGCCGAATTGCTCGACTGTGTCCTCTATTCTTTTCGTCACATTTCCATTGTCTCAAAAACTATGTTCCTCTCTCTCTCTCTCTCTCTCTCTCTCTCTCTCTCTCTCTCTCTCTCTCAAAAATTTTTCTTTGTCATTGTAAATTGTAATTTCATACTAATTAAAGAATTATAACTGATTTTTTATTTGATGTCTTTATAAATTTCCAACTATTTCTAAATTTTTTAATGGTTTTGTGTGTGTGTGTGTGTGTAATTGTATATGTACATATAAATTATATTACACTCAAATATTACACTAAAAAATTTAGAACTCGCATAACCATACAATCGCAAACATCTCAAAAGCTGTGCAAGTAATGTCTCGTAGATTACGTTCACGCTGCATCTTGTTAATAAAATAAAATAAAATAATCTCTGACTTCTGTCCTTCGAGAATCAATTGATGTCGTGCCGTGGTAGATTTAATCTCGTTGCCGCGGGTCTCGAGTGCCATAAAGACGACGTTGTTTCCTCGCTCCCCCGAGTAGCACCGCAAGTGCATTGACTTCTATATTCACGTTTGCGCTACCAAGCCAGTGCATACGATGCACGTGCCTCCGACTGCGTTCGCATATACTATTATATATATGCACCGCTCCGCCCCGATCTCTCATATCTGCTGACTGCCGAAGGTGGAAATATCGAAAGCTCGGCATAAAGTCGACATCGCGTTAATACGATCGTCAAAAGAGGAAGAGAGACAGCGCGAAGAACACTGGAAAATGTCGGTGGAAAGATAAGTCCGTCGATGGAAAACTCACTATGCATTCACACGGAAACGTTCTCTCATCGCGCCACTGTATCGAACATCAAAATCGATGAGAAGCACTAAACCGGAGTAATAAAAAGTTAAACAGCCAGTACAATCGAGTTAATAATTGCGTTAGCGAGAATTTCATTTCAATGCGGATTTCACACATACGAGAGAAAGCTTAATATCTCATTCGGTTCAATGTACTTACATATTTAATCGTTATTCAAAGCAAATTGTATAGTATAGTAAATAAAGCTTTGATAACACAAAGAGAACTCAAGTGCATTTTTCTGTATGATTATTACACTTTATTAAAAGAGAGAAATACAATTAGATTAAGATGAAATAAATATTGCAAGTCGTAAAAATAAATGGATGGATCTATGATTAAAAATCAAAATAATACTTAAAAGTATTTCACGAAAATATTATACTATATCACGAGATGGACTAAATTTCGATATAAATTTAGTTAAATAACCGCATAATTTTAAACACTAAAAGCAATGTGATTGAAATTATGATCGGTATGCGATGAAGACGCCGCCGCGCCGCTTGAAATAGTTAAGAATCGAGACAAAGGAGTAATCGCGTGCCGGGATGACAATGAGCGCAACTGAACGCGACAGAGGGTGAAAGAGGATGTGAGGGTGCGACAGACGAAGGAAGGGAATTATCCAAATTCACGGCGGACATTACTGAGGTTAAACGACCGCTATGGTTAAATTCGAATTCAGTGGACTCGTGCCAAGAGTACGATTAATTAACAATCCCCTCAATAGCACGCATCCATCCCCTATTTCGGGGAGGATTTTGAGACGTACCAAGAACGACGTACTAAACTATTCAAGTCGATCGCGACGCAAATAGAGCGTGAATCTAAGCGAATCAACTAAATAGTAAAAATATAAGAAGAAAGATAATAGATGAGTGCATCGAGGAATAAGGAGTGCCGCAATGGTGCAATCGCCGCTGCAGAAGCTCTCATGGGAAACATTAAGTACATCGTAAATTTAATCGAGCTATCTTATTCCTTTTTAACCGCTAACGAATGATGCATGAACATGGAACGCGATATGTCTTAATCTCTAACAAACGTGTGTCGTCAATAAAAGTTAAGTTAATAAATAATCAACGCTGTAAAAGTACACGAGATACTTAATAATATAGATGTTATAATATATATTATCTCTTCTATAAGAGATACTTCAGAGTTCTATTTTCCATCAACGCGAAAGATCCATGCGCTAGTTAATTTTATTATCAAAACGACACGATCTTCTCTCCGCCATCTATATCATTTCTGTTAATTTCCTGATTATGACATTTTTCTTCGAAGAATAGACGCGAACTCCACCACTCACGTTCTAATGTGATTAACACTGTTACTACGAGGCGCGCTCCAGTTTTCGTAATATCGATTTACCATTCGTAGCTTTCTCAAAATTAAGCAATCTTTAATAGATATTACAGATTTGTCAAACAATATTCTGTTCATCTACACCCAAGAGAAATTTTTAGTTAAAAATGAATGAAACAAATTTTGGTATCAATCAGAATTCCAGTTATCACAACTAGAATTATAATAGATTCAATCAAGAAAATTCTGATTTGTTCATTTTTAACCAGAATTCCAATTAATGCAATCAGACTTTTTTCAATGCAGAAGATAGACAAAATAATTTGAATATCTGGAAAAAGCACTATTTATTTTATTACTTGTTTTATTAATAAAAGATTGGTCTACCATCTACTTTTAATACATTTTATTCTTTGAATAATTGTTCAATGCTTGAATAATTATCAATGGAATGTTGTCTTTCAACGGAATATCTTTCAATTGCTTATATAAATGATAATGGAAAAAAAAATATTCTTTCTACTTTCCGAAATTGCTCTCTGTTCTCCAAAACTATACGTCTTTCTTAATCTTAACGTCTTCTCTCACAATAAATTATAACTCTATTCTAACAAGAATAAAATTTATACCAAGAACGACTTGTTATTAATAAAACAAATAAATATATTTCTCGTGTATTTGTATTATTTTGTTTATCCCTTGCATTTTTATCAAAGAAACTGAAAACAAATTTATATCGAAAAAAATTCTACAGATCTGCCTTCCAGCAAGATTCAAAACCGGCTCTCCCCCCCAGTTCCGATATCGAAATTACACACCATTTAAATTAACGTACAAACCATCCTACGCGCTTTAATACTGACTTTTATTTTTTCCACCCCCGTGCTTATAAAGCCACAGAGAATAGAAGTACATGAAGTATACCAGCGTAATGCCCTGTGATTATTATTTCCCAATAGGAATAAAAAAAAAAGCGGAAAAGAACAAAATGCCGGGAAGAATATACGCGTGGGAGGAGTTGGGGATGAGATTCGCCCACTCGCATACTTCGCCATTATTCGGGTATCTCGGGTAATTTTCCGGTAGCGTATACTACAACGAACGCGGGAAGAGAGGGGGGTTACTGAACCATTGTTTATTTCCTCTAGTAGTCCTCGACTTTCCCTCCATCTCGTTTCTTTCTGTCTCTTCATCTCCCCCATTCATCTGCACCCTATCCTTCTTCATCTTTCTCTGTCGGCCTTTCTCTATCTTTCTCTATTTCCGGCTCTTACTACCTACGACTCTCGTCAAGCCACCGCATTATCCCACCCTCTCACACACCGGGTATTGATTCCGTCATACCACCCCCGCCGTGAGAGACCCAGACTTGCTCTCTCCGGCGTGAATGTGTGCGTGCACGTGTACGCGCACGTCGGTGCCCGACTTCACATTTGTGTGTGTATTTAGCCACCGAGCGCACCCCCCTCCCCCTCTTCTCGTCCCCCTGTGCAGTCGGCGTAGCGCAGTCAAAGCGGCCAAAGCGGAAAGGGAGCGAAGAAGGGAAACTGATGGAGTAAGAGGAGAACGGGGTGTAAAGAGAAAAGAGGACAGTCCGGGGCCGATGTGGGGGAGAGGGGCAGTTTAATAAATTGCGCTAAATGGCAGCTTGCGTGGTACACGCGCACAACGCGCACAAACGCGCGCGCGCACACAGATGCGAGCACGCGTAACGGAAATGTAACCCATGTAATGACAATGTTATAAACTCACCGTTAAAAGACCCGCCCTCTATACCATATTCTACCAACTATTCCAGCTGACCGTAAATTCCAACTTAACGCATGTACTTACATACGCAAATATGCGTACCTGTGCGAATGGTTAATCGTATAAATATTAAAATCCTCAACGAGAAGGATAAATATTAATCCTGAATTGGCCAAAGTGAAGGGATTTCATTACCAATTTCATTACCAATCGTTCGGAAAGCCGCCGACAACGATACGATGAAGATAAAACGCCGCGGATACGAAATAAAGTATCGAACGGCAAGTTTTGGATAATATTCATTGCGAACAATTTTATTAAATTTCATTGTGTATTCGATATCGATCATCAAAGACTTTTTAATCACGATATTTCCCGGTCTCGAGTGCGGTGTACTAAATATAATGAAGGATTAAAATTTCAAACCTCATCACCGTTGTATGTATTACATAATTGCATTGTGCGTGGAATCCCGATCAATCATACACAATTCAATAGGACGAGCTCGTAAATGTATGCATTTTAAATTTCATACACATTTTGTCGTAACAGAGCAAATCAAGAGCTTATACATTTAATTAACGCGTTCGTTGCGTCGAAAACGCATGCTGAATTGTTTCCACGTGAAAAGTGTGTTTCATGCATAAACGCTTTTGACGAAAAGGGAACGGTGAAAAGGGATGTTAATTAATTATGTCGTGCGTTGTGCAATAATTGGCTGTCCTTCGAGTGAAACGCGCGTCTCTATGACGGAAATCGTTCGCGTCGCAACTAAATCGTCATGACGTTATTATATAGTGCCGCGGCAACGAAGCAGTGAATGCATTTTCATCTAAACGATTATTATAACGCGCGAAAGTAATATAAACACTTTCTGATTATCGCCGGTGGTTAATTATAAACCCACCGTGATTTTACCGCGCTACCGAACGAGCGTGCGCGCGATTTATCGCGCGCAATCATTATGCGACGATATACATATAATTATTTAACTCGTTTAACGATTTATCCTCCCCGATTTCGCTGTAAACGGTTTACTGGTATAAAGAATCTTAGCAATTGAGAGGTTCAATGTAGCTATCGAATCATTTCTTTTTTTATAAGCTTGAAAAGATGGATATAAATCTAAGTTCTCTTTTAACTTTAACACCAATTTTCCCCAAGTTCTTACGACTTCCTTTAAAAGGTGTAAAATTAAATTAAACTTAACTTTCTCAATTTTAAAACCAAGTTTCGAGAATGTGAAAAAGCTGGGCCGTGTTAAATTTTTCGATTTAAAATGACAATGTAAAATCGTGGAATGTAGAGATGTAATGACTTGCAACTCTATTATGTATATGATGTATAAATATATACGATCAGTACAAAAAAAGTACCAGCTAAAAAAAAGCAATATTATCTAATATTAGCTAAAAAATTTTGTCACAAATACGTCCTGAAACCAACTGCAAAACAACAAATAATTTGATTTATTATTTGGTTTTATGTTGCGAAATGATCATATATTATATGATCATATTTACTGTACATTTTACGTAAATAACTTTTAAACGAATAATTGGATTCAAATAAACTTTTGCACAAATATTTACTAGTTTTATTAATATACGTAAAAAGTGATTTAAATCGTTGTTATTAAATCGATGTTATTATCTTATCAAATTTGCAAATAAGTTTAACAAAACACAAATTTACATAAGAATGAAGGTAAAAAGAAAAAATTAAATAACTTTTAATTAAATCAATAAAAGAATTGAGCTCAAATTTTACACAGATATTTACATAATAATAGAACAATCTATTATATTTTTATATTTTTGATAATGTTTCAAGGTGTAATATTACTTTCTAAATTCTTTAGAGTGGAATCTTTGAAAATTGAGCCATTGTTGAAAAAGTGGCTTAATCTTCAATTTTTAACGCCTGTATCCACCAATGTAAATTAACTTTAATCTCAGTTGAATCTACACTTTATTTTTTTCTAATCTTTAGAACTAGAAAAAAAATAAAGAGTATAAATTGAACGAAATTAAAGTTAATCTATATTGAAAATGAGCATAAGAGCGAAATTTCACTTTTTAGAGTGACAATTTACTCTAAAAGTTTTAGAGAGTATACATACATCCTTAATTATCGTTTGGTATCAAGTCTACAAGATAGGCGAAATATGCAAAGACGGCGAAAGCGAGCGCCGCATAAATCGCGAAATGTGCGAAAATCCGACCGGCGCGGCGCGGAGAAACTGGCGGACGTGCGCGACAATGGCGTCACCGGCGGATTATCGAATGAGAGGGAGATCGAGCGCAAAACGAAAACGCGCAATGCAAATTCGCGAGATACAGAACATATGTAAATCACGCGAGGTAGAGCCGCACGAAAATCGGAGCGGCTTTAAAAGTGGCGAAGACAGGGGCGAGGACGGAACTGTTCGCCGACTTCTTCATCCCCCTTAAAATTCAACCCGGTATTCTTCTCGGAACAGATCTGAATAATGTAGTAGGCGACGAGAGGATGGCCAAGAGAGCACGCGTTCTGCATTCCCCCCTTCGCCGTCTGAAATCCAAAACTTAAAAGTCACATGGGCGAAGGGAACGCCGGAAGGGCAGGAAAAGGTGGAAGAGGGTGATGGTGTTTTCAGGATTTCTCGATATAGTTTCCCCATGAGACGTTAAGGTTATTAAGCGATTTAAAAGATCTCAACACCCAGATGTACATCCAACTATCGGCGTCTCGTTATCTCGATAACAGTCGATTTAACTTGACAACGCAGGAATTTATAGACATGCTCGCATGTGTACACTGCGTTACGGTACGTAGAAACGAACGGGTCATTTCCTCGATGTACCGCACGTATGCGAGTCGATGTTCTGGGGGGGAAAAAAAAAAAAATATGCCCGTTTTCGTTTCGCATATACAAGTCAAAGAGACGTCGATATCCATCTGAAACTGGCACGATCAATGTCGTTCAACGACTCGGAAATAGGAACGAAGCTGGGGATGTTACAAAACTAACACGTTTTCCCTCGATTTCATTTCGTTCAATTAGCTTTTCAGTTAAATATATTAAATGCATTACGTTTAATGTGCAATAAACGTCAATTAAACGTATTTCAATTGTATGAAACATTCATATAATATTTATATTCATTAAATGTAATATAATGAATTTATTGAACATAGTAAAGAAATAAGTGAAATCAAGTAAATGATATTATTAAGATTATGTTACACGTATTTATTAATAAAATTAAAAAATTATGAAAAAATTATAATTTTTATATGTTAAAAAGTCGGCGATTTAGAACCTAGATTAAAAATTACTTCAATAAAAAGTAGAATGTTAAAAAAATAATTAGATAAAATAAGAAATTTTCATTTAAACTATAAAATTGTCATAGAGGACTAGAGAGTTATAACGGTAACACCATTATAATTAGCGGTAAATGTTAAGAAAAGCCCGCTTACCTCAAATTTTGATAAAAATACACTGAATCGATGCGTTTTTGCGTAAAAATAAAGATTTGACTAGAAAAAAGTGTCGCTCTGTTTTGTGAACCGAAATATTTTAAGTTGACGACTATTCAGGTTAAGAAATCTGTCACAGCCACGAAATAATGCGATGCAAGCACACGCTGCAGCGTGTGAAAATGTGACCTCATGAGGTCACATTTTCATGCTCTATAGCCGCGAACCCGTGTTGTGAGTATTTCTTATTGTAATATAATAGATATTATTCACTGCTTTACAAACACAAATTCACTGCTTTAAGAACAAATTATCTGTTCTGAAACACAAATTTATTGTTTTAAAAACACAAATTCACTGCTTTTTAATAGTAAATTTACTGATTTAAAGACAAAAATAATATAAGAAGATAATTTCTGTTTTAGAAGAGATAATTTATTTTTAAAACACTGAATTTGTGTTTTTAAAGCAGTAAATTTATGCTTTAGAACAGATATTTTGTTTTTAAAGCAGTAAATTTCTGTTTTAAAACAGATAATTTGTTTTTAGAACATGTTACAACTTTCCCTAGCTCTGTTTCATTTTGCCCCAAATCGGAGCAAAATGTACTAATTCGGATTTTGATATTTTACTCATAAATAGCCTAAAATTACACTTTTTTGCAAATAGTACCGTAAAGCTAAATAGTTATTTCGTCATGTACATTAAAAGAAATAAACATATATGTTATAAAGAAATATATGTATATTTCTAAAAATGGTTAACTGTCCTGTCTCCTCTAATAATAAATATAAATATTAACCTTACAAAACTATTTTCATATATACATAAGATTCATTTTTATACGGAAAGTACAAACTTCCAATTCTACTTTTTGCAGAGACTATGCATCCTTAATTAAAATTCAAACACCTTTTTAATTACCAATAAGATATTTTTAAAAAGAGCAAAAACGCGATGTGCGACAAATTGATAAGCGCAGCAACATGTTTCTTATTTCAAAAATTCTCTACATTGCAAACAAGTTTCCCGGCGCAATCCAATTGCATCAATAAAGGATAAGTTTTTTCAGGACTACCAGTTCTGAAGTGACGTTTGAGAAAATCGACACGTTCCGCTCAGCCGATCGATCCCATATTATACCAACGTTCCTCCCGGCGCTCCTGTCCGCATCATAAATTGCCCCGGTAAATATGGTCCTTCCTACGATAGGATTCTCTCCGGTCGAGCGTACAATGGCGAATGACAAATGAGCGAGAGACAGAGCGAAATAAACGCGCGCAGGAATCGTCGATAGTATCGTGGGACAGCGAGAGAAGACTCCAGTTCGTGCTCGCGAGAGGATGGACTCTTTCTCTCGCGCTTCTTCCGTGGGAATTTCTCGGTTAAGGAGAAAACGCGATTATTTCTGCTGCGGATCTATCTACCTGACCGCAAGGCCGAGTCATGTCCCTCTTTAGTTGTTCCATTCCAAAAAGATGTTCGCAAAGATGAACGTACATACCTACACACTGAGAGAAAAATGTTTGGTATTTGTAACTATAATTACATATTACTATAATTATGATTATTACTGCTTTAATAATAATAACAGTAACTATGTATATAGTTCTAGTAACAAATGTATATACATTTGTTACTGTTACATTTATTATTGTAATTTCAACTATTTTATGGTTATAATAACTATAATTATATATAGTCATTTTAGGTTGCCAACTATATACATATGTTGCTAGAACTATATACATAGTTACTGTTGTTATTATTATTATAGCAGTAATAATCATAATTATAGTAATATATAATTATAGTTACAAATACAAAACATTTTTCTCTCAGTGTACAACCACAATCGCAACGAATAAAATTCTTATAATTCGCTCGGAAAAAAAAGTATTATATGTGCTTGTCGTTGCTTCTTTATCTGATTCTGAGCACGTATTATAGAATTGTTGAAAATGGATGACAATCGGAATTATTCCGTTTTCTCTATAAAACACAGTAGAAATCTAAAAAACAATTAAACAATTTCAATCGGAATCCATTCTGAATAATTTCATAATACATGCCTACATTAGGAGTCAATTGTATATGGAAACGTGTTGGAGATTGTGTTAGTAACATAAACTAGAGACTCTCTAATCAGAGTCACGAAATAATGTCAAGGTTAGCGATACCAGTTTTCAGCAAAAATGTTTGACTAATAGTATATATCGTATTACATCTATTAAACTAGAAACATATAGAAAATCATAGGTAACAAGCAATAAGCAATAAGCAAATTTGCCAATAACAATAGAGAACATAAGGCAATAATTTTACATACTTTATTGTAATTGACTGATTTTCTTACTGCTTATGTCTTACTGCCTTATATTTATGTATATGCCATGAGCTTTAAACTAAGATCAGAAAATACACAGTCTATACTTAATAAGCAGCGTCTACAATGAGATTTTAAGATATGGAACTTAAGCTTTAAGTCTTGAATAAGGCTCGGTCTACAATATGCAGGGTAAAGCTTGGTTTAAAAAGTAAAAGTAAGAAATTGACCAATCACAGTCGAAATGTGAAAAGAATAATCGACTGTGATTGATCAATGTCTTACTCTTACTTCTTATACAAAGCTTACTCCGCATATTGTAGATCAGGCCTGAGAAAATTAATTAATCACAGTCGAATGTGAAGAGAATAATAGACTATAATTGGCCTATTTCTTATAATTTAAAGTTTAAGCTCAAATTTTACTCTTTAAAATTTAAATGCCGATTTACGTCTATGATTAGTAAAGACGTATCTTTGTTTTCCTGTGTATATTAATGTATATAAATTCGTGTTGCGCCTGCCTATAAATTCACAATAAACGATGCCTTGACGGATGCCATGTAATTGACTTTGTGAATAATTACGGCTTTTATCGAGAGACATTTCTCGCGTTTCTCTCCGTTCGTGTATCTGGCGTGCTCAGATTTTGCGTGCAATGGCGAAATTCGACACGACGCTTATCAGGCACGTACATCGAGAGGCAGTGGTTCGAAACATACGTGTGCGTATGCGATAATCTCGCGGAAATTATTTCGCCTCGACTCGTAAAAAAAAAATTTTTATCCGAATAATCGTATAACAACGCCGCGCGTCGCGTTGTTCACACACAATTCCGTCGAAATCACTCGGATACCATCTCTTCCACTAGTGTCAAGCATCGAAGTGAACATTTTATCGACTAGATCATGAATATTAATAAAAAATGCAAATGCAACATTATACAATTTAAATATTAAAAAAACACGCGTGTGCCCCGCGGTAAATAAAAATATAAATGACAGGTAACGACAAAAAATTTGCTTATAAAACCAACTAACAAGAGAACCTCTCGAATTGTACAATTCTAATCTTAATAAAACTTTATTTATACATGCATAAAGTTATATAAGTTACGTAAATAGATGAATAAGAAAATATTATTAAATTATTTTTTTAATAATATTTTGAAAATATAAATTTAAGAAAAATTATTTTCGAAAAATATTAATAATGTAGATAAATAAAGATAATTTTATTGTAAAACTTTTATATTATACATCTTGTAATATGTCGAACAGTTTCTGAAATATAAGAAAAGTAAAATCGCTTTACCTATAAGGGATGATTTTAGCCTTTAAAACTGTTTTTCCGTGCCAACTGATACTTTCTAAATTCATCTATTTATGTAATGTATAGTATAAAAAAATGTTATTAAGATCAGAGTTGTACAATTGCAGATGTTTCCTTGTAAGTAGACGGCACACGAGTCACTATTATTAACGATGCAAGTGCTATCGATCGCATGTTGCGCGCGTGCAGGTACGCTTTATGCAAATTCGATAGGTTGTACATGGATAAGTGTCACACATTACCACGGCAAAAAGTTGAATGGATCGCGTTTAGCGGTGCTGGACGACAGGACGGCGCGTATCGGGTGGCGTTTTGCGCTGAATCGGCCTTAAACGAGGACGAGCGAAAAAGCGCATTATTGCACAGTCGAGCCCGTGCACGGCACGGCACTCGGGCAGCAGGCAAAATGTATAAAGCGATCTCTCCTTGAGACACGGCACGCTCGATCGAGCAGCCGGAGCGAAAGAGAAACACGGGCGGCGAAGGAGCGACGACGCTTGTCGTGCGGAGCTCGACACGCCGCAGCCTTTAACGTACAATATAATCCGACGATCTCGTGCGAGTAAACGCGTATATTCCCACTGCTATCCGCCGATTCTACAAAAGCCTCCCCAGCATGACGCGTGCGCTCGCGCTCGCGCGCGGATCCCCCGTATTCTCCTCTCCAGAGTACCGAGAGCTGTTTTATATTTCATACGCTACATGCCATACTTCCCATGGCTTTCCTCTCGCTGTCCTTAATTCATACGTTTTCGCTTCTTGATCCTAGATTACCAGTAAGCGACGTTATTACCTAATGGCTATTTTATTTCATTTCTGTCTATTAATTCTCAGAAAATTCTTCCGACAAAAAACGATTTACGCGCATCACATTTTTTTTAATCCATCATTTAAAGAGAATCGCTTCGTTGAAGATTAGTGTGTAACAAAAAACGATTTGCGCGCATCACATTTTTTTTAATCCATCATTTAAAGAGAATCGCTTCGTTGAAGATTAGTGTGTATTTACACTTTTGATGTTACTTTAATGAATGGGTTATTATCTAATTTTTTATCTATTAATTATACCAGAAAATTTTTTCAAAATTTACACTCGGTAGATTTTTTAAATCTACGGTTTAAAGAAGCAAAGTGTCCTTATGTCGAATGGGCTATTATCTAATTTTTGTCTATTAATTACTAGAAAATTCTCTCGATAAAGGACTTGCTCGTTAGATTTGTTAAAATTCACGGGTATAAAGAAAAGTGTACTTGCGCTCTTGATATTAAATTATTGAACGTGCTATTATCTAATTTCCATCTATTAATTATCAGAAAATTCTTTCGATAAAAAGCATTTATTCGCCTTCTTAATAAAATCCATAGTATAAAGAAAGTCACTTGGTTGAAGGGTCAGAGGGTACTTGCGCTCTTCCGAGTACAGTCCGTGTAACAAGGCACAGCCGAGAAAAATAACCTTTTGAAATGGCTCATTTTGTTTTGTCCAACGCAACAACGACCCGCATTCGCCGCCTGATTGCTTCTTATAGTTAGTACCTCATTATACGCGGTGGTAATGCTACGTCTTTTCTCCGCGTCTCATTGTACGCTGTTCGCGAGAAGAGAAAGAGAGAAGGAGAAAGAGACGAGAGACAGAGAGGAGCGATAGCATGGCGGAGGTACATACGCGCACACGTTTTCATGCTCGCACATGTATAGAACGAAGCGAGAAGAGGAGAGAATGCACTCGTCCCCGCGGATCTAGCCAGTCTATAATCTGCAGGCATTCACGTAGGCGCCAGTATCTGTGCTCGACGGGAACAGCGCGGCGTGTGAATATACACGCACATAACCCTGCAACTCGCCCATACATCCGCGCGCGCATTCTCACAGGCTGCGATCGCGCCGCACGTGTACAACGCGCACACAAACGCGCTGGCACAAACCGATAGACGCGTATACGGTGGCGACGACGGGATGTACTGCACGTACACACGCGACACGCGGAACGCGCACGTCTGGATTACGTAAAGCCACGAGGTCGGGTATAATGCGATCAAACGACCTACAAATCGCGGGGGCTTCGCTTTCCGCTTGGTGCAAGAGCGCGATGTAAACACCGCGTTGCGCCGAATAATCGCGTAGGAATAATCGCGAGAGCTGGATTTGCCGAGGCGATCGGCGAATTAGTGGATAATGCGTGCCTCCGAAGTCTATCCGTCCTTAATGCGAAAACGAGATGAAATAAAGAGAACTCGGATTGCTAAATACCTACGCCATATTATCGGCGCCAATTTTACGTCACTGATCGTTTACGCGTTGCGCATAGCTGATGAACGCGAGTTCATCTTTAGTCTCTTATTTCTTTTTAACAATATTTGTCAATCCAACACAAAAGTGAAATGCCTATATCAGGATTGCCACAATTCTTCATTCTACAATTTTTCATAACATATATCATATATTTCACTGATTTCCAGACAAAATTTCATAATTTAATTTCCCTGATGCTCTCAATATTTTGAAATTTTTTTGTAGTTTCGCCTTTTTGAAAATCGTCAAATATTTTGTTGAGAGAGCGATTTAACACAGAGAACAATATAAATTATCGTTGATGACTAAGTTAATAGTATTCCACAACTGCATACGTGTGATGTAATGTACATTAAACTTCTTTAAACCCAAGAATTTGTATTTTTTAGAAAATTCTCTAATTTTTCCTTGATTTCCTTAACGTTTTCCATTTTCTTGACACTTCCCTGATTTCCAGTTTTGTGACAATCCTACGACCCACGGTTATTAATGCGTAAATTATATATTCATAAGTTAACAAGATATAATTCAAATTACCAAATAACTGCAAACGTTCCGAATCTAGATTTGAATCCTCTTCAATGCGGAAGTCAAGTACAAACTCAAACACAGATTTGTACTTGATTTATATGAAGAGAACTCAAATCCAGAATTAAAACGTTTGCAATTAACTTCATTTAGTAATTTCATGATATCTTACCGACTTATTAAATATATAATTTACTCATTAACAACCATGGAGACTAATATAGGCATTTTACTTTTGTTGGATTTATTCTTGGAATCACAAGTCTATCAACTTAATTTATTTTTTTAAATTGTATCAGACTTTATATTTCTGCATTGTACTAAATTGATATTCGTAGCTTTAAAGCCCAGTTTCACAACTAACGATTAAGAATTAACCGTGAATTGTGAAACTGGACCTATATTAAATAATTAATATTCACAATGAAAGAAATACCACTACGAAAGGAAGAAACGAGAATGTGTGAAATACATTTGAAAAGAAGAAACTCGTTTTAAAACATAAATTACGCTTAACAAAGAATTGATATGATTAAATTTAAAAGTTTTAACGTAATTTAATTCAAAACCGGTATGAACTTCACTGGTTCCGTTAATACAGATTGGTAATAACTTAATTAACGTTATAACTAGTTGAGTTACTATTTTACGTTCTACAATAAATTACATTCATACGGAAAGTTGTAATTTTTTACGCTGGATTACGTTCTCGAGAAAATCGCTTCGTACAGAATAATTAATATAAAACAAAAAAGTAATATATTTCAGTTCTGTTCATTGCCTAGGATTAGCGTATTGTGAAACAAATCTTTAACATAACAATTTATCGCGGTATATCGCACGCACCATTGCAATGATGTTCAATGTATATTCATACGTGTATTATATGTCATTACTACCTCACAAATAATATTTACACGGTGATTAAACTTAATTGCTATGCATAATCTTTCTACGATACGGTAAGCATAAATAATCTTTAGCAATACCCAATCTGTCCGAAAGACTTTTTAACGTCGTCGAAACTACTAAATGAATAAAATAATAATGAAGGAAAATAATTAAATGCATCTTATAATACTGCGGCGATAACATTAAATAATAAAGACTCTTAACAAACTTTTGATAAGCCGTACAAGGATTAATCGATAAGTGCTTTTGCAAATAAAATCAGTTTCATGTTAAATCCTTCCACGAAGTTTTGGAATATCGGTGCGTATATGTCGGCGTAACAACTGGATCAGACAATTTGCATGAAAGCAATGGCGATCGGTCGATTGGTTTTAGCGTGAGTGCAGGAAGCCCTAATGAATTCCCGACTACCAATACGTGTCGGGAAATGATCGTTGTTTGCCATCATCGCTGCCGGGCATCGTCATCGTCATCGTCGTCATTGCACTCGCTCGGTATGTATTGCCATTAAAACCGAGCGGAGCGGATTGCGTAATCCGCCTATTGGTATACACGATACATGAGCTTATCGCGAATGTTTCGATACACATGGCTGAAAGCGCGATATTTCGCAGGATAAAGGATGAACGATCATTGAGAAAACAACACTGTTGCATTACACGTGCGTCACGTTAATTGATGATTCGGAATTAAAATCTGACAAATTTAAAATTTCTTTTATTATTGTTATGCCCAAATCAAAATTTTTATATTTTCCATTTCTAATTTTTATGCATTATGTTATTATGTTATTTCCGACTTCTAATTTTTATGCGTTATGTCAATGTAATTCCATTATATTTAAATTATACTTTTATGTGCAACCGAGTCAATCATCTTTGATATACATATAATAGAATCATTTTGTATACAATATAGAATCTGATTGTGAGAAGATTCCACAAAGTCGTTATATTTTCAAGACATCTAATATTTTTTTATATGCAGAATAAAATTTTTTATAAAATTGAATTATGTGCAATTTAAAAAATGTATAGCGTAAAAGCTGAATTAGATGCAAAAAATGAGTATAGTTGACTTGAAAAGACGGAAACTCACGTCGATTCCTTTGTCATAGTTGTATTAATTATTTTTCGCATCCCCAGAGATCGAGTTTAATCACCATCACTTCAAAGGCAAGATTACAAGTGCAGAGTGTTTAATTACATGCGCGGTCCTGTGCGCGCGAATGTGGCAATGACATTCATTCCATTCATCCACGGTGTATTAATAAACGATGCTTCTCGCTAGTAATCGAGATTTCAACGGGAAGAAACGACTCGTTAAACGCGTCCGTTAATTCGTCGGGATGCTATTTTCAGGCGCGACAAAAGGCGCGCATTGCGTAACTCATAACGTTCTTTAGTCGTGTGAGCGGAATTTATATCAATGTGTGTGTGTGTATAGAAAGAAAGAGAGAGAGAGAGAGAAATATCTGCAACAGATATTAACTTTTTCAATTCAAATAAAAAAAAGCTAGGATAAATTTCTCAATTTAAAATATAATAAAAAAAATATCTTAAATAAAATACTTAAAATTTTTTTTTAATAAACTCTTTCATCTACATAATTTTCAGAGTTAATTATTCCTTTAATTGGCTCGAACCTTGTATCCTTACCAGAACACATAAAAATGATAAAAGATTTAACAACAAAAAATATGTCGTTACATTTTTTATTATTTTTGTGTTCTAATAAAAATAGACTCGAATATATTCGAGTCGGACAAAGGAATAGCTAACTCTAAATTATGTAAATAAAAGATGAGTTTCTTAACTAAAATAAAAAAAAAAATAGTATAAAATACACCAACATATTTTCAAAAATGTATCTTTTACTTAGATTTATATTATTGAAAAATCCATTAAACAATTGGAAAAGATCTGACATTTTTAATTTTCCGTAAAATCGCTCGACGAAGAAGAAATGAGTTATACTAGAGCACAATAGTATAAAGTACAGAAATAGAGTATAGAAATTCGCGAAATCGTTGGCGATGGTACGTCAAGCTGAAGTTTCCTCCTGGTCGTTTATCGAAGAAAATAATTCGAGCTTCCGGTTCTCTCCGTACTCTTATTATTCGGGTTTTCATGACGCGACTCCGCCCGAACGTAAAGTCAATATATAGACGCGGGTTATATCCGACAGGATACAGACAGAATCTCTCCGCCGTTCGCCCACGAAGGAAACGGGAGGATATCTCTTCGATACGTTGTTGCTCGCGGATCCTCGCCGCGATGCGACGCGATGTTTCTTTGCCCCCTTTAGTTCCGGCGCGTTTAACAGAAGCATATCGCGACGTCATGCCGGAAGAATGGTATCGGCACGTGACGGCAGCACCGTATATATATTTACGTGTACATAAATGCATCTGCGCTCGCGAGATCCTAGACGCGTAAATGCGCTTTTATGGCTGAGATATTCTCGCGATACATGTCTCGTATTTTATAATGTAATAAATACGACATTACAGCCGTACCGCGTTGCGCAATAAAATACCCGCAATTCTCATTTCTGACAGGCAATAATATTCGTTGCTAACAACATTTAAAGATACTCTCGACGTTGTGGAGTTGCTTAATTCTGACGTTAAATCCTTGTTTATCACGGGAAACTAATCAGGGCTTTTTGTGACGTAAGTTTTTTAACTGAAATTTATTAATTCAATTAATACGAAACACTCAATCAAATTGTAGTAGATAATATTAACCGAACAATCTTTTTAACTACGATTTATATAAATTTGTATCTCTTACCTGTTGGAATTTCTCTTGTTTACCGCAATATCCAACTGTTTTAATTTCGCAAGCACGTTAATCTTACTATAAATTTGCATTCGCGTTTTCACAACGCATAACTGTTAATATTGCCATTTAAAAAAACCAACGAATCCGAGAAGTTTATAGAGTCACGGAATATAAGGCGGTCCGATGAAACCAGCTTTCGATAAAATCCGAGAGAGACGGATAGAAATTGCTATGTCGAGAAAGAGAAAAAGACTCGCTATCCGCTCGATTGAATTTTCTGCCCGGGGTGGATTCAGCTTCCTTATGTGCGCGCGCGAAGGAAAGTCGCCTAGGATTTTTTCGCGAAAACAGTCCGTCTTCTTATCAAATATCTTTACGATCGTTAATTATACTGTCAAAGAACGTGTAAAGGGAATTACGATTCAACCAGGACGCAGGCTGTGCAACCACTAGAGTGACCACGTAATCAACGAGAGCGGTCACTTCCCCCCCCCCTCCCCCTCGTTCGACGCGAATTAAAAAAAGCCGTCCCGACAGAAAAAGCATGTTGCAATCGATCGCCCTACAAAAACGCTCGGCATTCTGCACTTCGTCCCGCAGAATTTCGAGTGTACCAACAGTTGCGAGTTTAATGGGAAAATGTGGAACAAAAGATCACAGTATCGATTTACTCGCTAAATATTAGTAGTGGATAGATTTTCGTAATATACCTAGCCCAAAATGGAATAACAGGTTGCATATAGCGACTCGAAAAAATGCGCAGTTTTCGTTTACAACCGCAGCTATAAATTATACTCAAGAAAAATTTTGATTAATCCTGCAATTCTGAAATTAAGAAACTATCCTAGAAAAAACAATTTTGCTGAATTAAAAAATTGCTAGATACAGATTTGGAAATAATTTTGCTAAATCATCAATATAATTATGCAAGGCACTCAAACTGGTTGCTAGAATATCAAAATTTTTTACAGCATTGCTCATCACGCTTGAGATTCTTACGTAATTATTTTGATGGTCTAACAATATTATTTTTAGATTTATAGTTAAGTAAATTTTCAGATACTTCTAGCAAAATAGTTCTATCCACAAAAAAAACACTCTAGATTAGATCTGTCTAAAATTTAGCTCGCAAGCTAAACGCTTCCACTTCTCCATCGTTTCGTTGAGAAATATAGAAAACAAAAAAGATAGAGCAGCCAACCACTGATTGGACTCTAGTAGTCTATTCTTTTTGTTTTCTATCCATTTCACTCCATGAAATGATAAAAAAGTGGGTGGAAGCGTTTAGCTGGCGAGTCAAGTTTTGGGCAAGCCTGTTCCAGATTAACCGACTAAATATAAATTAGATCTACATAATTCTAAAAACTAAAAAGAATTAAGTTAGTTAAAATTAATTTAAAAAATTAACTATAAAAAATTAAGTTTAGTTAATTAAAATTAATTAAAAACTAAGAAACACTCTAGATTAACCGACTAAATGTGAATTATTTTTCAGCTCTTAACTGTTAATTAAATAAAATTGAATCTCGAGTAAACTGTGAGTAAGGTTTTTCCAAGTGCATCCTTCGTTCTTATATTCCATTGTACCTTGCTCTTAAATCCGGGCAAAATGCGGTGCTCGTGCAAATAAGAAAGTGGCGCTCTCGTTGCGGTAGTTTCAAAGGTGACGGCAAGAGAGAAAGAAAGACAATTCAACTTGGTCGTCTCTATTTGAACACGGAGGAAAAGAAAGGAAAATCCGCGGGAGCGAGCTCTCTTATCTGCCGTGCAAAGGAATAAAACGCATTCTTCGTTGTGCTACGAAGAATGCGTTTTTCCCGCGGAAGAACGACAAATAACTTTATCGCGCGTGCTGACATCCACGAGTGTGTAAAGAGCGGCTCTTGACAAATCATGTCCGCGAGCGAAGATAAAATAAGAACCGTCCGTAAAAACGACGGATCCCAGCTTATACGGCAGCATTACAGTGCACATAAACAGAGAATGCCATTTCCTGAATATGATAATATACGACGGAGTTAAGTGTCTTTATCTCCAATTTTTCTTTTCTTCAAACTTCGGTTTAATATCGATATCAGTTTTATCGTAACTTCGACAAAATATTTCGATCAAAATAAAATATTCGAAATATTAATATCACAAAACTACCTCGAGTGTGGTAGAAATACGGGAATATATCTATAAAGTACGCGTTTCTCTCGTATTCTTTATTTGTATTATACTTCACTTTGCAATAGCCGTTCTTCAGCCAAAAATTTCTCTTACTAAAACACTACACCTCTTTTAGACTACGCTGTCATATTTAATTCTCCACCGGCAACATAAATTTTAACTTCCATCAGTAATAAAAGTCTTCAAGAAACAGAGCAATTTTTTTATTGTTCCAGATTACATAAAAATCGAAAAAAATTCTGAATATTTGTCAAAACTTTAACAATGAGTTTTTATCATCACAAAAATTGTATTCATTTTTTATAAATTTAAATCTTATCTACTAAAATTCTCAATTAAAATCTCAATGGTGCCTTTAAAGACCGCAGCTGCTGGCAGAGGATTAAGCCGCTCGAAAAAAAAATGTAAGTAGATTCGGAGGCAAGAAAATTCTGATCGTTATTACGCATGAGCTACGTCGCAACAAATACGCAGATGCATACACAAGAGCCCAATCATAATCCCTCTTTCGTAGCCGAATATTCGCAGCGTTTTCCACATTACACCACCGAATCTTCTCCGCGCGTGGATTTCATGGATAGGAGGATGCAAATGCGCGCCGTTAATCCCGGTAATAAATATGCACGGTTCCGCTTAACATTGCAGCCACGATGCGCGCACCGTCGAGCTCCACGCTCGCGCAATAACGTCCCTCTTTTGCCGCACGTACAGCATCTTTATTTCCACCCGCGCAGATGGCTTGCGTGCCGAAGTGCCTCCATCTGCGAGCCTCCGGCGAGGCTCCATAACGATACCTCGCGACGGATGGTGCCGATCGAGATGGAGAGTACTGGTCATTGAAACCAGTATATTCCGGATTTCAGATTCAAACGTACGATATACAAATTACTCTCTTTCAATGAGCACAAGTGTTCACACGGAAAGAATGAGTTTGCTGAAATATCTAAAAATTTAGTTACAAATCTGAAATAATTGTATTGTATCTTCAAAAGAATTATGAAAACACTTAAACGTTGATAACAATGCAAAAAATGTTATCAGTCTAACAATCAGTTTAAGCATCCTACATAATTATTTTGATGACCCAAACAAAATTATTTTCAAATCTATATCTATTTAATTTTCTAGTTACCTCGACAGAACCATTCTTTCCGAGAATTTTTTTGAAGTTATCACCTCACCTTTTAAAACGTAAATTTTTTATTCTAGTTCTGAATACACGAAGAATTTTTTTACTATAATTAAAAATAGTTTTGGTTTATTAATATCAAAATATAATTATGTTCATTGAGAGAAATGTTTTGGTACGTATAAATATTTTGTTGATAAGTGACTCTAACAAAAACTTTATTTTTTTTTTCATTTAAAAATTATTCTAATCAAAAATTGGTTCGAATAATCAAAATTATATTGTTCTAATCAAAATTTGGTTAGAATAATGAAATAAATGGTCATACGTATATCAAACATTTCTCAGGATGTTTAACTAGTTGCTAGAATGTTAAAATTTTTTGGAGCATTGTCATCAACGTTTAAGCATTATACATAAATAATTATTTTGATGATCCAACAAAATTATTTCCAGATGTATCTAACCAACTTTTTAGGACTTAGGTACTTCACTAAAGCCGTTTTTTTCGCACAGTTGATATAATGGAACATTTTTTCAATGCTCTTATTCAATTAATTTTCTTCGGTCGCATCGATAAAAGATACAGGAAAATCCTGCTGCACTTTATCGACTAATGTCGCTATTAGAGATCCGTAGTATCCGACTTTGCTAGGAAAACACATCTAATAGCGTCTCTCCGAGGTCGATTTGTGCACACCGCTTTATTTATCGGACCGGGTAATCTCCCAACTAGTGAGCTTTAATCTCAACGAACTTTAAACACCGAGCTTGAAACACGATAAACTATCGCGCACGCGCAGTAAAGGGAATTTTCACTACGGACAAACCATGATTGTCGATAGTGATAATGATTTCCATAAAAATGTAACAGTGTAGAAATCCAGATTTCTATTTTGACCAGAATGTATGTAAAGTTCAAAAGAAAAATAACGAAACAAAGAAAAAAAATGATGAAATGTTAAAAATGAAATCGCAATTTTCCAACATTAGTATGTCTTTACTTCACGTTACAACATTAACAATATACAGAGTGACGCATTAAATGTCATCATTTGCTCAACATTCATTTTTAACAAAACTGATAGAAAATTATATAAAATTAATTAGCTGGAGAATTGGATAATTAAATGATGACATATCGAGCACCACCACCCTATATTATGTTGCGTAAAAAAATACTCTGATTCTTATTTAATTAATTAAAAGTCTACAATATCCACAATATCATATTGGAACTTCCAAAGGACTTCCAAAGGACTTCCACACAGCATGAAAGTCTGCGAAGCGCATCGTAATCTCTTAGGACATCTTTTAAACGTCTCTTCGACTTCCACGTTATTTAGACCACCGGAATCCGGACACTACGCTCCCTCGTTAATCAATTCAAGCTACGTACTTACAAGACGCAACAAACCAGCATACATATTTTCGCGGCGCGTGAATAATCCCACAGATTGCAGTCGATATTTCATGTCGCCTGCGCGCGGTGCATCAACGCGTCACGTTCCCCGATATTGGGAGTGCGCACAACGCTACCCGGATACGGTATTCCACACGGTAGACGAGCTACGTGACGCGTTGCAGAAAAGTCGCGGAATCCGCTTTTCTATTCGCGGCTGCGCCCTGCTTCAAAGAGAAAAGCGAGACAAAGAAAGAGAAAAGAATAGACAGAGACGAACAGAGACAAAAAGAGAAAGAAAGAGAACCCGAAGTCATAAAAGCTGATCGAACTCGTAAGAAACCGGCGCCATTTTCTCTCCTACCTTTCTGCCTACGTCCCTCTTGCTTTCCCAGTCCGCTTTCCTTTCCTTTGCTTTCCCTCTCTCTCCCTCTTTACCCTTCCAAGCTCTTCCCGTTTCTGCTTCTACGTTCCGCTTGGATGACAAAGACGCTAAGCGGCTTCGCAACTCATCGTACGGTTACTAACGCGCGGTTACAGTTATGATTGTTAGGGGAGCCGATCAGGCAGCTTCTCAATCATGGCGAAAAAAACGGATGACATGTCTAGCTTTGTAATAACTGTGTTTAGAAACTGATGTATACACGTTTGCTTTTGATCTCCTCGTTTAATTTAACGAATTTCAGATAAAGTTGTTACGTCAATGTAAATAAAAGTGCGCGAATAAAATACATATGAAGAGTTAATTAAAGTGTCAATTCTACGTTCTGGCATATACAAAAAGAACGGTTTTGCTTATACGAGACAAAATTTTGTTTAAAAACGAAGTAAATTCTGATCATATCAATTAAAATTCCGGTCATAAATAAATACATAGATGGTTGATTTTATCTCGACTAGAATTATAATATATCGAGAAAAATGTTCTGGTTGTACTAACAAGAAGTACAAACAAAACGAATTCTGATTAGGAATCAGATTTCTGGTTATCTCAACTAAAATATATGAATAGGTTCAACTTTTCTGGTTGAATCTACGAGAATTTCAATTAATGCAACAAGATTTTTTTTATTAGTACAGATTTAAAGATAAAATTCTTAAATTATTCATTTTCCATCAAAATACTATTGTAATTAATGCAATCTGCAGATTCCTTTTTTAGTGTAGTATTTAAAAATTTAGCCGGCTACAGATCTGAAAATAACTTTGTTAGACCATACAAATTATTATCAGATATATATGCAGCTAAATTTTTAGATACTTCAGCAAAATCTTTCTTTCCGTGTACCCAGACGGTTATTGACGGCAAAGAACAAATAAGATTCTGTTCTACTAATAAAAATAAGTAAACATGAGTGTCTGCTGAAAGTGGAAAAATTCCTCGTTGATCGTGATGCTCGAGAGAATCAGATCGCTCTCATCACTCTCGTAAAATGCTCATTAAGGAAGGTTAAAAGTCGAGAAAACACCTGTTGAGTACGCGAAAGGACCAATCGGAACATGGCCAGGGGGGGGGGACTTCATTCGCATCCCCGCGAAAAAAAATAGTATTAGCAATCCAAAGTCGAGGCGCAGTGTCGCGCGAGTGTAATGAGAGAATGCTGTTATGTATTTAAGCGGTTTATCACGCCGAAAAGTTCCGAATACTTCCATTTCTATTACCGTGTAAAAAACACTACCCGAAAAACGGTATAACGATTCCGAAGTCATTAACATTTCAAATGTCAATTTTAATATCACGTCGTAGACCGGTTGTAAAATCATAGAGAACTTCAACCAGAAATTTGTGCGATTCTATCAGTTATTATCATTGCTTTCAGTCATTCTATCAGTTATTATCACCGTCGCTTTAATAAAATGATCTCTTTTCGTTCGACATAAGAGTTTTTACTCTCGAAAACGACTATCTGTAAAAAGGAAACTGCACGTATAAGAATTATTATCCGTAAAATCTTACTATTCAAAACTGCTATCATCAAAACTAGAGATCTATAACAGAGTACGAACAAAAAAAATAATTTTGATAAAGTATCTAAAAATTTAGCTATTAGCTATACTTAACTCTGAAAATAATTTTGTTGTATCATCAAAATAATTACGTAAAAATCTCAAACATAATGAACAATGCAATCCAGTTTGAAAGTCATTATTTAAGGGAATTGTGTATTATAATAAGCGGTATGAGGTTATACATTACCAGGGCATTAATGGCCATTACCAGGACATTAATAGGCATTATTAAGGCATTAGTGGACATAAAAATTGGACATTACCGAGCATTAATAGACATTGGTGTACACAATCTTGGTCAGCGGTTTACTTCTCGGATCTAAGGTAATCTCTTTCATAATAGTCACTTAGAAAGAGCAAAGTGAAACTTTTTTCAATTTATACTTATGGCAGGATTCCCCAAAAAGCATCTTTTTTTCTAGCTGAAGCATCGCAGATTAGAAACAAGTTTCGAAAGTAATCCCAATGGAGAACTGTGCGGATAAGAGCCAAGGATGAAAATGAAGGAAAGAAAGAAGAGGAAAAAGGTCATGTTTACGAGTCACAAACAAATTCCGACGGGTTCTTGACTTGGCCATAACGATTGTATGAGGTTTCCCTGGTAGGGTTTCCTTAGGTAGCTTCCACTATTGACCGTGCCAGATTTGAAATTAAAGTCAGAAGGCCTTAAGGATCTATGGATGGATACACTACTCAGGAACCCAGAAATATTCTATGAAGGATTCAGCATGCACAAAGAGAAAGTTTGAGGGAGGAGACGAACCGAATGTCTTGCAAAATGAATACATTAAGATGCGCTAACGCCCACGTTGCGTTACGCAATACGTAAACGCTGAGTAATAAGTAACGAAGACATCGTCTTGAACAATGGCTGTCGCAAAGGTTGAATTGGAGCCTCTCGAGGTCGAAGGCGAAGGATCTCGGTTGGCAAAGATAATTACATTACTCGTTTTTCCAGGCCGCGATTCGTCAAGCTACAGAGTTATTTCTTGGCGAACAATGTTCGCATTGAATCGTGTTTCTGTTGGCAGAAAGATTTCCAAGAAACGATAATGTTCCGATTAAATTGTATGGCAATCACGTAAGCTATGTCTTAAGTGAGTAATTGGAATTTTCCGCATATCAATATCGGAAGATACGTTACTGTGACATAATGCTTGGCCATTGTTTATACTCTTTAAAATCTTTGGAGTGGAATCTAACTCTAAAGAGCGAAACCTCACACTTGAAAATTGATAATTGAGCTACTTCTTTTCAACATGGGCTCAATTGTTCCTCTTTGTCACTATTTAAAATTAGATACCCAAGAGATAAACCGCTGAGGGTATCACTGGATCACGGTGTATAAATTTGGAGCATTACTGGACATTACTTAAAAGAATTGTGTATTATGATAAGCGAAATGAGGTTATGCATTACTAAGACATTAATGGGCATTACTAGGGCATTAGTGGACATTAGTGGGCATTAGTGAGCATAAAATTTGGGCATTACTAGGCATTAGTAGACGTTGGTGTATACAATTTTGGTCAGTGGTTTACCCCTTGTAGACACCACTCCAAAAATTTTAAAGAGTAAAATTTGTAATTTTTATGTCCTCTCAATATATACTTAAGCAAGCGAAAATTCGAATTATACACAGATTTAAATCGAGTAGCGTTAATGTGGTTGAGAGCAAATTCATTAAACACTCTTCGTATTACCACGAATTTATACACAAAGCAAGACTGGTGGGGGAAGCTATCGGTTAACGTTAATTGAAGCGGTCAGTGAATCTACTTGGCGAGGTGCCTACGATTACTAGCTAGACGGTAGTGAAGGACAGGGCGAGAAAGGGCGAAATGGCTCTTAAAACGCAAGAGAAAGATCCATTAAGCGATCAGACAACGTGAAGTTGGGTTATTCTGCTTGAATAAATATGACAAGAGAGAAAAATCGTAAGAAACGGACGTCAGCCCGATTTTTTCGCTCATTAATTATTCGCGGCTTTGCAACCACCGCAAATAGCAAGCAAACAGTAGTGCTTAATAAAATGGTATTTAACAAAAGAAAATAAACTCACAAGCTCGTTTTAGAACTCGGTACGATCGTTAAATGGACGCGCGGCGAGATGCAATCGTGTGCGGCGAAATTGATCGACAGGCCGGTATTCGTCGCTACCTTCATTTCCCCGTATAGAAACATTTTTGGCATCATCTCACCGAGAAAAAAGACCGCAAAATGTTCGGTGTGTCAATTTAACTGACACATGACGCTGTTCTCTTTATCGAAAAAGAGAGGAAAGAGGAGAAAAAAGTATTATCGTTGATAACAAATTAATGGCCGGCAGACAGTAGCTGTTTTAATTTACACAAAAATACGAAAAAATATTTCATCATGATACAGCGTTAGTTAGATTAGACACTCGCGTAGCTACATTTAAAATTATTAGTCACATAAAAAATCAACGTGCAAATATCAATAACGATGACTTAAACAGGATGACTAAACTCTTCATGAATATTTTAGAAGTAAAAAAACGTAAAAGGAATATCTTTTACGTCTTTTTGAAACGAGTGAGTGCTCGTCAGATATTTGCGAAAAAAGATGATCAATATCGCCGTACGCGAATGCATGCAGAAACAGACGGTGGCGAAAAAAAAATCGTTTCGCCGATCGTCGAAGTAGAATAATAAATGGAAAATATATTCACACTAACGGGGGCACGGAAGAGCGAAAGAGCGTCATGCGTGGACAGATGTATGTTGGAGTGATGATGCGCGTGGTTATGGTGATGATGATGATGTCTCATATCAGGACCACTTCCCGCAGCCGCCTGCTCCGCCTGGACCGACATCGCCGCGCGGGCCAGTCGATCTCGCTCCCGAAGCCGGTCCCGTTCCACGCTGAAAACCAAAATTATCGTCCGGTTAGTTCCAAATGTATTCATATAAGATACGGGTAAAATGTTCCCACAGCGAAGTCAGTATTAATTTGAATGTCAGTATTAATTTTAGCATAAACTTCTTTCTTTATCTTTATTAAGTTAGCAAGACCACACAAATCAGCAGAATTAAAGGATCTGTTGGAATATCTAATACCTTATTTGATTTGGATTAAATTTTAACATTCCTTCTTCCAATCGCTTCTGTATAACAGGATGCTACAATCTAATATCATATTTAGAAATTGTAAACAATTTCAATGCACACCACGTACGTGGCACACTTATAATTATAAGAGAAAATCATATATAATTTATTTTACACACAGTGTATAATTTTTCTTATAGAGTGTGTTTACATTCATCTTTTTCATATTAATCTTTTACAGTGTATAATTTTTTACAGTATATAATTAACATTTTTGTGTTAATTTTAACATTTTTGTATGTCTCTAAAATTAATATTTTGTTTTTTACAGTGTAATTACATATCACCATAATTATATAGTAGTATTGACAATAATTATATAGTAGCATTGATATAATTGTTACCATAATTATATAATTATTATTGCTATGACGTTAATAATAATAACTACATGTATAGTCCTATTTAATAAATATATATAGTTGGCACTAAAATGACTACAAATTATTGTTAAAAATGGTTATAATATCTATAATTTAACTATATAGTTTATAGTCATTTTCAATGTTATCTACAGGTATAATTTGTTGATTGAACTATACATATAGTTATTATTACTAACATTAAAACGTAATAACCATAATTATAGTAACACATAATTATATCTATAAATACCTAAACTTCCCTGAGTGTAGAATTGCTATCATTCTTATTCTATCAAATTTTCTAGATTATAAAATAATGATATTTATTGTTATCGGCATAATTTGTCGATATTAATTATCAAGATGCGGATAAAAGTGCTTTGGAGGATGGAACTCCTCCTCTTCTTTCACGGAAAGCGAATTCACGAAGGTGGAATTCGTCTATATGACGCAGCGCCGAGAATAACTACCAGCCTTTTAGGAAGCAACGATGGAAGCGAACGAGTCAAGACAAGGTAAAGACGAAGACAGGGACGGAAGAGATTCGTGACGAAGTATAGCGAGGGCAATCGCAGCTGGCGCAAACACCTGTTTAGCTGAGTTTCCGGTGACGCCGATATTACGTACCAAACGGAACACTACAATTTTATAACGATCGTTGCCACTCATAAGCAAGGATGATCGTAATAATTACTTAAATTAACAATTAATAATTATAAGTTAGATTACGTTAGAAAAATAATAATCTTATACGTTAATCAACATATAAAATAATTTTTCTACATAATTGAAATAAATATAAATATATAGAAATCTGAATGTAATAATTTATGGATTTTTTCACAATTTATAAAATAAAGATTAAATTATAGATCAAGTTGTTTTAATAATCTAAATTAAAAAATTGACATTAACCTGCATAAAAACTAGCGTATCATTTTCAATATAATAAAATTTTACTTCGTCTCTCTGCTCCGAAAGACTATTTCATAAATCACAGCAATGTTCTCTTTCAGAAGTACCGCATATATAAATTACTCGCATTTTTGTATTTCAACTCGCAACATGTAACGTAATCAAAATGGCGAGTATGGGGCGAAAAGTGCTTCATATAGACATTTAAAGGTCGACCGGGATGGTTTTCTTTCTCGTATGTGCGTTATCCGATACGCGTTGAACGACTTGTCAAGGAGTAAATGCTAATGACACGCGTCCTGATAGGTATGTATGTACGATCGCAGCAGAATTTTTCCGAATGCATTAACATAAATAATGCACGCGCAGCGGGAAAACACGCGAGTGCCGTAAAGTATCATGTCATTTTTTAATCAAGATAGAGAAACTTTTCTCCGCAAGATAAGATAAACGTAATAAACAATCGAGAAGTATTTTTTCTGACAGGAAGCACCAATATTAAAGAAAAAAATATGCATTATACAAAATACATTGTTAAAGTCTAATGTCGAATTATATACATCTATATATATTTAACAATATATATATAAAATTTAACGATATATATCATTAAATTAACCACATATGTCATTAAATTAACTAAAACAATATAGTTAACCAATTAAATTCAAAAAATATATTGAAGACTCAAATTTAATTTATTAGATATTTACCAAGTACACACATTAATTTAAAAAAAGCTGTTTATCCTCAAACTAAACAATTCAACCATAGATGGGTTGATTAGAGAGAGATTGGTTGTTTTTTTTTTTACATTTTTTTATATTAAAATACATTTAATGCACTTAAAAATTAAAAATAATAAAGTTAAATAATAAAATATTATTTAACTCAAGGAACTGGTTTAAATTTGATCCTTTAATATTTAACAGTGCAAAAGGTCGCGAGTTGCGACAAATGAATAAATCGCCGTATAAATTATCAAGTCGTGAAATATATAAAAATATAGAGATTCGATACAAATACTTATTCAACAGTTTACAATTATATCTATTATGTATACACATTTTATTTATCCATTGTAAAATTAAGAAACTGAGATAAGAATCTACGCACCACAACATGAAATGTTTAAGTATCATAAAAATCGGGGTAAATATCGAGGACGTTTACATTTGTAAAACGATAATCTTTACTTCGAGCCTGACACTCACAGCGTAAACGGTCTGTCAGAAATCTGGGTTTTCTTCCATAAAGCAAGCACGAATTCCGATTAGAAGTCGATCTGCCAAAGCGCGATACTTTCTCGATAGTCGAAATACACCAAGCGAAACGAAACGTGCATGTCAATGAGCGAATCGCTGCATTGTCATGCAAATTAAACGTACCAGCAGTAATCACTGTTCGCCGCGATCGTTTAATTACGGATGAATGCTAAGGAATTATACTATCGTGTTCGATAGTTTTCTATTCCCAGATTGTTCTCGGCTTCAGAAAAAGATACGCCAACTTTCATTTTCGCCACACCCGGTCTAATCAACCCATCTATGATTGAACTGTTTAAATAAAAAATAAATAGCATCTATATTAATGTATGCATTTATAATTAGTAAATAATAAATTAAAATCAAATTTAATACATTTCTTGAATTTAACTGTTTAACTATATTATTTCAGCTAAATTTTGACGTTTTAATATTAGCCTTGGTCAAAGTATAAAGCACCTCCACATATTTATATAAACGTTTTACATAACAAAAAATAAATTAAAATATTTTACTGAAAAATAATTTTTATTATTTTTATAACAATTTTAATCCTCCGCTGGCATGACAATAATAATTTTAACTCTTTCATTACTAAGATATCTTTGAGAAACAAAGCGCGTAGATTTTTTATTTTGGATTACAAAGCCTAAAAAAAATTCTGGTATATTTATAAAAGCTTTAACAGAGTTTTTATCATCAAAGAAGTCAGATTGCATTTTATTTATTTTTTGCAGATTTAAATTTGTCTACCAAAATTCATAATTAAAATATTGATGGTGCCTTTAAAGACTCTAATTGCCGACGAAGAATTAATATTTTGTTAGTTTTTCTTTAGCTTTTATTATTGCCAATGCTCTTACGAGAAAATAAACTGACGTCTTTATGGCTACGGTATTATGTCGCTGCAATTAATTCTTACTGTATACGCAAAAATATCAAAATGTAAAAACACTTGTGACATACATTTTTCGTCGTACACGTTTCACATAATCGAAATCATACGATCCCGTTTGCTAAAATAACAGTCCAAATTATAATTAGCGTTCCCTCGTTTCCCTCCACGATGAACGCGACGTCTTTCCTTCTTATTAATTCAAGCCTGCTTATTATTCGTGACGGCGAGAAATATCCGACGGAAAGTTTAATCGCGTCCCCGGTCGTGCATGTAAGCGACTCGGTAATTTCTCGAGACCCGTAATATAATCGAGCGAAGTTAAGAACGACTCTATTTGTCGTAGAGTGTGCGCGCTTGCGCTACTGGGATACATTTATCTCATTGCCGCCACTGCAGAATCCCTTTTCGCGCATACATTCACACGGAAAGAGCAATTTTGCTGAAGAATCTAAAAATTCAGCTAGATACAGATATGAAAATAATTTTGCTTGACTATCAAAATAATTAGATAGGATAACAAAATTGATTACTAAAATATCAAAACATTTTGTAGCATTGCTCAGCATATTTAAGATTCCCACACTGAAAGAAAAGATTGGCTACTGCAGCAAATTAAATGGTAAAATATAGCATAGCATTCTTAATTGGCTACAGCAGCCAATTTTTGGTTGCATTAGCCAATCGAAATCCTATACTGACATTGCGGATAGACTGACACAACCAAAAATTGATTACAACAACCAGAAATTGGCTGTTGTAGTCAATTAAAAATGCTATGCTATATTTTACCATCTAATTTGCTGCAGCAACCAATCTTTTCTTTCAGTGCACAAAATCATTTTGATGATCCAACAACATTATTTTCAGATCTGTATCTACTCATTTAGAGTCGCCAGCAGTTACAACGAAACTAACCGCTTAGCCAACGCTACGATTGTCAACTGACGATCAAGGTTCTGTCAACCAGTATACTGGCCCATCACTGGCAAATGATTGGCCGTCAAATAATGGCCAAAATTCTATCAACCAGTATTGGCCAATGCTAGATCATCACTGACAAATAACTCTAAAATGACTGGGCCAATACTGGCTCCAAGTTATCATCCAGTACGTACCAAATATTGCGTCAGTAGTTTGCCTGAACTGTGGCAACCAGTAATAACCCAGCACTGGGCCGATTATAAAACCCTAAATGAGTAGATAAATTTTTTATTTTTTAACAAAATTGCTCTTTCCGTGGCACATGTATATTTAGATGGTACGTTTTAGTCACACGGGTATTTCTATGGCCGAATACGGTCTCTTCACCGTGATACTTTCTCGACCAATACCTTTGACGTCCCTCCGCGTGTCGTCGGGTTCCGTCTCTCTTTTTCTTTCCACCGCGCCACTTAATGCTTCGCTACATCTAGCTAGAAAGTATACTCTTAACTAAATCGATGCCAATAGAAAAAACAGACTGCACATTTTAAGTGTCGCTCGCATTTAATTGCGATTTCGTAACGTTCTAACATAAAAATGCGTGAAACAAATGTGAATAAAAAAATCCCATAGATAAATAAATTTACCTTCAAAATTAGACCACTTATAATAATCCTATTTCAATTTACTTTAACTCTAAAGTTTTCACACGTTTTTAAATATGAATTTCCGTTCTAATTATTTAACAATGTTCCATAATTTAACTTTATTCTTATTGATTCGACAATATTAGTTCTTCGTGCTTTTTCATCCTAAACGAAATTCGACGCAAATATTTAAATTGAGATAATTCTCTTTAGTCAGCTTTTTTCTTCATATGGAAAAAAAAAACGAAAAAGATACCAAAATATCTCTATCCTGAATCCGCGCGAGGAAGTAAAATTCCAAGCCGGCACATCGGTCGGCTCGGTTTTATTGAATATCTGGGAATATTGTCACAGAACGGTCGAAGTTCATCGAGCTAACGAGCTCGAACCGCTCTCGACAAGTGGCGAGCGTACTCCTCTCTGTCGGTTATTTGCGCGATCGAAACCCGGATGGTCCCCGCGCGAGGAATGGATCGGACAGTTTTCAAAAATGTTCGTTTAACAATCCGGCACAATCAGCCGTCGACGGTGGCGTCTACCGAGAGCCGCGTACCGAAATCACTGCTCGCTCTCGCAGCGAAATCGATTGCCTTTTTGATTTCCATGTTCGCTATTTTTATCATCAGTTCTTGCGCCCGCGATTGTTGTGTTTGCGCGCACGATGATCTATCATCATTCATAGATAATGAATTATTTATTCAAAAGAAAATACAACAGATGATAAGGATATATAGTCGTATCACAAAGTATCAAATTAACTTTCTTATTAGTAGAGATTATCATGCTACATGTCGCCTCATTAATTTAAATACATCTTCATTTACGACTCTCTATACTTTTAACAATAGATTTTACAGATACAGAATCTACTTTTTATTAGGTAACACCTGTTGCAATATTTTAGTATTATACTGCTAATACACAGCAGACAAATAAAGATAATAAACTTTCAAGAAGATTGAGAAAAGAGATTTTATTCCCAAAGTCTGTTTCCCATATTAATCTTTTAAAAAGGACTGTTATATTATATAAGCTAAATCATTTTTAGGATAAACGCCTTACTATGATTATTGCAGCCCATTATCGTTTAGTCTCTACGAGATCCGCGTGTGCTCCGAGTTTTATTGTACTCGATTAATGTACTTTTAAGTGCCAGCGATTCTCCGACGGCGTTTTCAATTCCCAACGAGCGTCGCGATCGATTTAATCCTCCGTGGATTAATTCGCGCCTCTTTCGCGGCCGACGTACCGGCCGAATTAGCCGATATTTTTTCAATATCGGAATAGCGAATGTACCTCGAGGTAGATTTTTCTCCTCGTCGTTCGAACGAACGTTTAACAGCAGCGGCATGGCGCTCCGATCCGCCCCGGAGGCGGGTTATTGCCATCGTAGATAATTAATTCGCGTTAATCGCGGCCCATTTGAAATGGTAATGAGAAAGGGATGATTTAAAGCGGTCCTCGCCAGCTGCGATTCGCAATTCGCCGATAAGAAGAAAGAGAAAGATACACGAAACGAGAGAGGGAACGACAGAGAAAGATAGGGAGAAGCGTACCCTGGAGGGTCGAAACAAAATATACATTAATTGGTAATCTAATAGTTTAATGATACGACATAAGTACTTTAATACCTATATAGATACATATCACGTGTACATAGAGATAAAAAACGAATGAAACGAAAGTTCGGATATGTTCACGTTAATAACTCTGTTATCTCTCTAAAAGTTTCAGTGTACCATAAAAAAAGAGGAACGAAAGGAAACGCGCACTATCTTCGAGCATGTAAAGACAGCCGAAAGTGAAATTAATATAGAAGGCGGAATAAACGGTGATTAAAGGAACGAAACATGAATCGAAAATCCGACTTGATCTGCCTTTAACCGCATACCTTCTCGCCCATCCGTTCGACGTCTATTACTTCGAGTTTCTAATCCGTCTCGATCCATCGTCTTGACTTTAAATCCCGGATTACACGTAATAGACCGGTCTCAGCTATCGCCGTTTTCATCGGTGGATGCCGCGATTTGCTTCCGTTCAACGCGATTTATCGGTCGTTTTCGCGTTTATATCTCCAACATTGTCAATAAGCTTTCACACTGCTCTTGTGACGACGGCAAATCGTCTATCCTATTTGCGTTTCTAAATTATAACTCTTTCCAAGTATATATTTTTTTTTCCAAATTGTATGCAACATCGAAGAAAAGATAAAAAAGAAAATAGAACTGAATGAATTTTTAATGAGCGAGGAAAGGCATTAAAATGTATCAAAGTAAAATTTTAGATTTATTTTCTTCTCTCTATATCTCATTTATATCCCATTTATATAATTCTATTTATAACACTTGTACCTTGCTTCTACCAATAATTCATATTCATAATAATTCATAGCTAACGAACTTGTTTCTGCACTGAGAGAAAATAATGACTGCAATTATCATAATTTAATAATTATATTATTATGGTTTATATTCTATGTCGATTTTCACTGAGGTACTATCTAGTGTTAACTATAATTTATAAGGTCTACTTTCGGTCCCAACTACGTATTTCTTTAGTAGAACTATAATTCTAGAATTATTATTACTAACATTGCAAAAATATTAATTATAAAAATGAAGTTCTTAACCATATTTTATTTATCATACAATTATAGTCTCAAGTACTAAACAGTTTTTCCTTAGAGTAGTTTAGACTAATATTTTAGTCCTTTAGAATATTCATCTATTTATATTTATAAATATCTATTAAAAAAATATATACATACAACATAACATAATTCATATATGTATTTTTAATCATAAAAACCAACGCTGTTAAGCATTTTGCACTGTTAAATTCATAATGTCACATTATAATTTGAGTCATTTTTAATCATTTCTGTAGGTCGGCACTGTTCCTAATCAATATGTCGTTAAAAACAATTTAGCTCCATTGTTTTAATTATATATATAAATTAAAAAAGAAATAGACATATTACTAAACATATTAAATTTCACTAAAATTTAGTTTATTATTTACTAAGTGCATACGTTAATATAGACGTTGTTTACTTTGAAAGTAAGCAATCCAACTATAGAGATGGATTGATTTTGATACACATAGAAATGAAAAATAACAAAATGTTATTTAATTCAAGGGATTGGGTTATCATTACTCTTTTAATATCCAACACAGTGTATTATCTCAGTATATTTTACAACAGTGGCCTTTTACTTCTCTTCCTTGACTCTACCACAAAATCCTGCAAAGACAAAGAACGCAAAGGAAACTACGAAAGAATCACTAGTGGTGCTTCGAACGGATAAAACCGTTTTCTCCTGCTCCTTATCCGACTCATGGGTAAGTCGATTTATGTCGTCGGTTCGTAAAAACATCATCGTCCACGGACCGTCCGATGACCAAAGAATATCCTTCTTTCCGCTCTTCCCCCTCCCCTGACCCTGTCTCATCCTTTTCAATTGCACGATAAAGGATTATTGCGTTATCGACTCCACCCACCACGAAGAGATCGTCTTCTTGGTCGACCAATAAAACAACGTAGCCATGTTTTACGAGGGACATCAAGCACGTTGCACGCCTCTTTCCGCTCGGTTCGTTACTTTGTAAACGTCGAACGAGCTCCATGTACTTGGCGAACTCCTACAACCCCCTTCGTGACTTTGTCGTAATATCATTTTAGAACAGACGAAGTAATTCGACTATAAAAGCAAATAATCAGGATGTGGGATAAGAAGTAAAACTAAGGAAGGATTCCGATTGATATGTATCTTATATTGCTAAAAATTATATTATAGATTACTCTGGTGTCTCCGACTTCTCTCAACAATGTTTATGTTTGAACACGGTGGAAATTTAAGAGCAGCAATAAGACAAATAAGAACGATGTCGAGGAACAACGTTTGTAGTGTAACGTGCGATAAGGGTAACGCATTGTAGAATCAATAACTGGATGCAATCTTGTTTTCGTATAGTATATAGTGTAGAGTGAAAATGGAGCTGGCGATAAGGAGGCCGGTTACGACATGCCACGTGATGAAGTGTGTGACGCTTCCACGAAGAAGCTCGGCTCGGTCGCACGCGCCGACGTCAGCGTGACGTTCGAATGTCGAATAATACGGCGATTTAATGCGCGATCATTTTCCCTATAGCTATCGGACTGGGAGGAGACGATGTGAAAGGAAGTAGCCGATTTTATTCGCCCGTTACAGCAACTCCATGTGACTCCTTTATATCTGCATTACGATATACAGCAAAAAAAAATTATACTGCGGCGAATAAAGGCAATTTGTGAGAGATAAATATACTATATAATACATTGCATGAAATGTACTTCACGGTTTTAAATTCATTTTAACGCTATTAAAGTTAACAGTTGAAAAATTAAATTAAGTGTTGCCAATTATGTGTATAATTAGCAGCAGTAAAAAGTTAAATAATTAAATTTTAAAATAATACATTCAGTATAATATTCTTTGCATTATAATTTCAAATTTTTCATAAAATGTACAGTTTGACAAAATCAAACACACTCACATTTGCTACAACTATATCAACTCGAAAGGCAAAATTTTTTAGAATATTACAGATTTCGAATCATTAAAATATTGTAATATTAATTTTAAAACGTAATTTCAATATAATAACTAATTATATGAAGGAATGATATTAGATATATATTCTTTTAAAGAATACGTTTCCGTTTCTTTTTACAAGTAAAACTAATTTTTTAATTATATCGTTATTGCAACAAAAGAACGATATCTATAATGAATTGTACGTATTACATTTAAAACGCAAGACAACTACAATTTTACGTAACAATTACAAATAAACAACTATTTAAATTGCAATATACGATAATTTAGTGAAAATTGCCTCCACTAATTCTATAATTCGCAAGGTACAATATTACGCTCGAAATTGTTAGTCGTCGTTTCCTCGCAGGAAAACAGCTACCGACAAGAATTCTTCCTGGCATCCGCGAAATTTGCACGTGTCGAATCGAAATTTACACGTGTTGAATTCGCAGCGCGACTTGTCCGTTCGCAACAAAGACAAGGGTAAAGTCTAACAAAATGATAAGAGCCGTCCGTCTCTCTCGCATAGTGTCAACCTTCTGCGCGCGCTTTAAAGAGCCTGCTCGCTCGCTCGTTCGGCCATGCGAGCGAGCACGCGTGAGAGACCGCACGGCACGCTTGTACCACAATTACACTCACGCACGCCGCTTGTACGTGTAGCGAATTCGACGCGGGCTTCGTTAACCACTCAGCGAGCGCTAAAGAGAGGGAGAAGAGCGTTCCGGTTAACACGAACCTCGACACGAACTAGGACTGACGACGTCCATTTTAGATCTCGAGTGTATTGCGCGTCAAGAAAACCGTGTCGCTCCCAGTTAAAATAGCACGTTACAACGGAATACGAAGCATCCCTTAGATATTTCATCCACCCGTTACCTCGTTAAAGCTTTCAAAATCGATTTTCATTCGCAATCAGCGAAAATTGCGCACGTCACATTTTCTATTGTGACTCGATTGCATCAAATGTGTCTGTAACCGAGTTAAAATTCCGTCGAAATAAATTCCTTTCATTACAACGCACAGGAATATAATGTACAATTTTACTCGTTACATTTCACTCACTTGTTACAATGACATAACTAAAAAAATTGTTATTCTTTAGTTGCTTGCAAAAAGAAAGAATATACTTTTATTTATCTACAGTTCCTATAAGTTATTACACCAAAATTGCATTAAAAAAAATTTTGTAATATTAAATTTGAAATGCAATTTTGGTCTGATAACCGATTGTAAAAAAAAAAAGTTCCTTTCTTTGTGTGTTCTTTATTTCTCTATTCTTTTTGTAACAAACAACTAAAAAATGACAATCGATTGAAATTCATTTTCTGGAAAACTTCATTTTTAGAGTTATGTCGTAACAACACGTGAAAGAATTTTATCGACTGATATATAATTTCATCGATTGTGAAAGAGTCCATGAAATCCCATACAGTTCCACAAAGATAAAAGTAAACGAAGGTAAAAGTCCACGAAAGAAACTTATCGTGAGAGATCGGCGACGCATCGACGTTGAACCGACATGTTGCACAAACAGTATCGCGCAAACTGTCGAGAAACGATAACGATATACGTGAGGCCTGCAAGAGCAGGAAAGAAGGCGGGAGAGGCGAGAACGCGAGTGAGTTGTCGCGTTTATTTTGAGCCTGGTACGAAGGCTAAACGGCGAATTACGAATTCCTGACGATTCGGCGGCTTCTCTTCGAGCGCTTCGTCACTCCTTCCTTCCCGAATTCGTCCCGATTCTCCTTCCTCACGTGTTTCCGTATGCTATTAATATGTTATGATAAGCGCTGCAGAGAGAGAGAGAGAGAGTTTGTGTGTACACCTAAGAATGTAATCACGAGAGCAAAGATGCGCTTCGAGCAGCGCGATTGTCATTTTACGAAGGGGATGGAATAATCACTGTAACCGCACTCTGCGCCACAGCGACGTGTTTATCATCTGATGACGCATATAAATACGCTATTTCCTTCGTGCTACGATATAACTTGCTCAGGATTGTCGGAAATTCCTCATCTTAAAATCTCTTAAATTCCATACCTTTTCCCTAATTTTCAGAACAAGATTTTATGATTTTTCCTAAGTTCAATAATATTTGGAAATTTTTTAATACATTTTTATATATTTTCGTCGAGATTTATTATATGTACGGAAATCGTTAAATATTTTGTTGAAAGATCAGTTTAACATAGCAATGTAAATTATACTGAGAAAAAAGTATTTGAAAATTTATTTGTGAGATATAAAGTTTATTTCTCTGAAATAAATCCCTTATTGAAAAATGGACGAAATAAATATTTATTTGTAGCACAATAAACATCTATTTTATTTTCAAAATAAGTATTAATTTCACGTAAATTTATTTCGATATATAGTATAAATTATTTAGTTGCAAGCAAATTTCTTTCAGTTTTTGTAAATCGAACAAATAAATAACATTCTAAGGAAATTATCTAGCACTCAAGAAGTCATATATACAATATCTATCGAATAAACACAAACGTAAAAATATTTGTACACATATACACACACATACATATACTATATCACTGAAATAAGCATTTATCTGAATATATTTTCTAAATAGCACTAGACTGAGAAAAAGATATTTAAAAATTTATTTGTCAGAAATATTTATTTCACTAAAATAAATATTTATTTAATTACGAAATAGAATTTTTTCTTAGCAAATAAGCCATTTATTTCATTTTTTACAATTAATTAGATATATTTCACAAAAATGTATATTTTGTCATCATAATTAAATTCTTTCATAACTGATAAATATCGAAGAAAACGTCGTAACATTTACTTTACAATATTTCAATATTTTTCTTTCAATGAAGTCAAAAATTTTCTAGAAAATTTTGCAAAATTCCCTGACTTTAACCGTTTTCAATTTCCTTAATAATTCACTGATTTCTAATTTTCCTATGGCAATCCTATTGTGTGTGTGTGTGTGTGTTCAATGTATATTTGTGAGAGAGAGAGAGAGAGATTTTGTGGAACAATCAAAAACACAGAAAATAGCTGATTTAATACACGAATCTGTTATTTCGAAACTCCCTCTTTCGAAATTCTGTTTGTTCAACTTTTATAGCTTCGTATTACGAATCACGGAGAAATATCGACACGAAATGCTTGCGTCCCACGAGATATCTAAATTAAAGTATCGTACTTCTCGACGAAAGCGAATAAATGTTTGTTACAAATCGAGAATGATATTAAATACCATTCTCGCGTAATTCGTCGAGCGTGCTTCTAACAATCTGTCTCGGATGAAATCTTACTTAAGTTTTATCTACCGAGTACACAAATACATCCACGTGATTTTGCACGTGTTTAAATGTATATCTTTAGAGTATCGAGGTCGTGACAGAAACCCGAAATAACCGCAACTGCGCTCGTGGTAGCAACACCGGCATGAGTCGACTGTAGGCATGTGACAGTGGCATCGGAAATGGATTCAATCTCCTAATGATGTAGATATTACGAGCGAGAGATGCATTGCCCAAGTTCTCCCCTCTTCCTCGCTCCTCCTCATCCTCTCATCGTCCGTCTCGCTTGCTGACACCGTTACGGATACGAGCCGATATTACAGCGGATTAGCGAAATAATCTTCCCTTTGAATCACAATCGACACGACGCGGACCCGATGACTCGCATCCATTGACACTGACACACTAACATCATTTTGCACGGCGGCAGTAAGACGCCGGTTGGCGCGACGACCTTCGAAAGCCGAGAGTTTCGTGGCGTTTGCCGTTCGTCGCTAATCTCCTTGAATGCTCCTTATTAAAAGCGATTTATTAAGTCACTCTCGCAGCCGCTCGCGTCGACGATTCGACGTTTCGCACGAAATTAAACACGGCCGCTGGAGACCGTGTTCCGCGAATGTCGCCTCCTGGGAATACTCGTTTAAATACGGATCTTTGCGAGAAGCCAATTGCACTCGCTTAATCTAAAGATCGGCCGTTTTGTATTCGCGGAAGTAACCCAAAACGTTTATTCCCGCAAATGTTTATGCGACGCATAAAAAATATATGCATATATACTTCATGCATCGTAACTATAATTTTATTGGTAATAAATAGTCATCACGTCATTCTACGGTATAATGTTTTTTTAATAAGTGAAGCAATTATTAAGATACCGAAGTTTAATATGAAATAATCGATAGTCTGATAATCATGCATTCCATTTGGCTAATTAATAAAATTAACTATATTTCATGGAAATAATAAAAATAATTCTTTCTCTTTTGGACGATACTACAATCGAGTTGAAACAAATCAAATTTTAATAACTTTTCATTATTAATAGAACCAATTATTTTAAATATATTTCATATTTAATTGTACTATTTGTCACTAAATAATAGATATGTAAATTATCAATTTTATTATTAATAAATTATATAACAGAAATAATGTCAATAATACGATCACGCTCGAAAATCGAGATATACATACTACTATATTACTGCAATTGTGGATTTTGCCTTTGGAAAGTCACTCAACGAGATTGAAATTTCGAGTTCATGGGCCATCAGTGGCTCTTTCAACTCGGTCGGGATTTCGATTTTCTTTTCTACCGAGTTGGCATTGAACGCATCTAACGACAATGCCAAAGAGAACTCCCAATGCGCGTTTAGCTTCGCATTACCTCGGCATAATTGAAATCCGTACGTCCAGTTACGGCTTACTCATTGTGGGCATAATCGATTACGCAACGCACGACACACGCTCGGTGCTTGAGCTGAACTTATGAATACGTGTAAAGGCGCTTATTGCTCGTAAAAAGCAGAGGATATCCGTCGTGAGAGAAAGCGAATTGAGAAATCCTTTTGCGCCAAAAACATATCGTTTTGAGATACATTTATGCTATTGAAAATTTTTTAAAAAGCTGTGAAATTTAACAATATTAAATACAGTACTTTTGAACGGAATATAATACCAAAATTATAATTCCGCGATTGCGCTAAATGGCTGCACTGAGAAAAATGATTACAATTATAATTATACAGTTTTTTTCAGTGTTAACATTTTTTTTATAAAACTATAAATATAATTATCATTATTTGCATTATAGCAATAATAACTATAAATGGAGTCTCTAACCATAATTATTTTAAGCAATAAATGTGTGTTGATATATTCTAGAACATTAATGTTACTTTAAAATGAATCGCGATTCGATGATTGCCTGAGTTGTATAATTTCGATGGCTCTTTGTTGTGTTTTATTATTTCTCTAAAAAATAGCCGGAAAATGGAGAATTGGATTTACATCACGCTGATATCGCAATGACCATATTATCGGAGAATTTAACTAATTTCTATATTCAAGCTCAACTAAAACATAACATCATCTGAGAGAGAGAGAGAGAGCGAAAGAGAATTAACTCCAAAGCGCATCAAATAAACGGCACCAATAATAATAATAAATCGTTCATCAACTGCATACATCAGAAACTCAAACTCATCGGGCGCACTCAATTCATTCGCGTTCATTATCACGACGGGCGGGTGCACATTATCGGACATTATCAGCGCTCTTACGCTGTCGGATTAATATCACGTCGTGCCGATTCGCCTCTCAAACGCCATTTTCAAATCAAATCAAATCCACCTGACGCAGCGAGCGGAGTGCGTTTCGTAAGCCGCACAGGAACAAACTCTGTTCATGTTAGCCGTACCACGAAGTCGTAATTTTATTATAAAGTCGAACGCCCCACGGCAATACTTTGTACGCGAGGAGGCTCCGCTATACGACGACAATTCCCCGGTTCGTCCGGGAATCATCGTCGTCTCATCGTCCGATAATAACTGCATTCTTGGATACTTTTACGACGGCAGGATTTTTCCCGCGTCGTACTGAACTCTTTTAATGATCATCATAAAAGACTTTCTTCGCGTGGATCCTGAATTTTCTGCGAGACGAGATAGCGCACGCGTCCGTAACACCGATAAAATTTATCGCCCTCGTTGCATCTCCTTTTCTATCGAGTATATTCCTAAAGTGTTTTTCACTTATTTCCCTGCATTTCCCATCCGAGACCTATGCTCGTAAATCATTGGCGCAATTCAAATGTCCTATGACGGGAAACAGCCGCAATCTTGAAAACCGTTTCAAATAATTTTGTCATGACGAAAAATACAGGTTGTTACTATATTATTTAGTTCAATTCAAAAGTATGAAGTATAAGTTTATGTTTAAATATATAGATTTTACGTGTAATTTAAAAATATAAAATATAATATATATATTTAAAAATATAAAATCCTTCACAATATTTATGCAAGCTATAAAAATGTTTCATTAACTAATTCTAGTTTTAACTAATTTAACGTTTCTTTTTTTTTAAATATTAATACCAATGTTTCTAATATATGATAATTGAAAAATAAATTACGTTATGTATTTCTCAGTATTCAATTTTCTCGTATTTAACCTAAATACACACAGAATGTGCATAAGATATCGAGACGCTTTGTCTGATGTTTTTGACTGAGGTTGATGCGTCTCTCGCGGCCATTTTTAAAAGGCAACCATGACTTCTCGGCATTAACATCGGATCTTTCTCCCTCCTCTCGGTCGTCCTACTCCTCGTCTCCACACTTATGTAACGTTAAGTTAGCGCGACGACACGCGACAGTGAACAAGAAGGATTGAAGTCAACGTGTAAAATGCATTTATTATTTCAATTATTGTCGCTGTAATTTCTTTCGACCGAACGAAAAAAATACCTGTCAAGCTTATGCTACTAGTTATTAATTCTTGAACATTTAGGAAGAATCGAAAAGTTGTATGACGAAATAGAAATATGTGTGTAAATAAATAAATTCTTTAAGTTATTATAATCTTTTCAACTAAAGGCAGATATGTATTATTATTAAAAGAAAATATTAAACTGTCAGCGCACATATTTTTACTTACTCTATAGACACTCTGGGTCTTTTTTGCCCAACCCAAATATTTTTACTTGTTCTAAGCTTTCAAAACATCTAGAAAAAGTCAGGATTACTTTTCGACAGCTCTGCTACATTGCCATCAAATAGTTATTTAACTCAATCTGTTAAAACCTGTATCTAATAAAAATTGAAATTTGTGTCAAGAAAAATTAAATTTCGTCAATCTTCGTGATCTAAGATCAAATTTTCTATTAAGATAAAAAAAAGACTCAGTATGCCTATATAAAGTATAGACTGTTTTCTTTGTTAAATTATTTATACACTTTCTCAAATCAAGTTATTAATAACCAGAAGACGACAAATACTTCCTATGTCTCGTGTTCTAAGAAAAATAACGTTGGTAGTGACGTCAACACTCTGTTTAGCCGGATATAATTAATTTGCAATTATCGGCATGTCTAAAAGTGTAACCGCACTTCGGAAAAAAAGAAATTAAATGTTGCATCGGGCAGTTCTATCGATACAATAAATTATTATTACTGAAACACAGAAGGTAGATAATGAGATTGGGTGGTGTATATGATAGCGCATGTACCGGATGGCGCAGCGGGAAAATCCGAGCGAGGGAACGTTCGGAGGAGCAAGAAGATGTGAAACAGGATGACGAATCGAGATGAAGTTTCAAGACCTAGTTTCAAGATCGTAAAATTCCGCTAACTGAATCATTCTTTCTTCGCCATCATATATATAAACTCAATTAAATTAAAATATATAGAAACACAAAAGGACACAAAAATTATAAATCACTGAAAAATAAATATGACAGTGTAGTTCACAATAAAATGCATCAATATACGATACAAATATTATAACTAAAAATAATTATGCTCAATAATGGCATTATAAATATACAATTTTAATATTTATTTCATAAAAAATAATTAAATTTTAATTTGATGCTAAGTTGCCCAAAATAATAAAGGTAATAAAAATGTAACACGGAAAGAACAGTTTCAAAAAGTATTTATAATAAACTAAATACAGATCTGAAAATAATTTTGTTTCGATCATCAAAGTAATTATATTAATGCTTAAAATGTTAATTAGAATGCTGCAAAAAGTTTTAACATTTTAGCAACCAATTTAAGAGTCCTATAATTATTTTGACAATCTAAATAAAATTATTTTCTGATCTGTATCTTACTAAATTTGTAAACACCAGCAAAATCGTTCGTTTCTAAAGAAAAGCTTACACACTTCCAGTAAAATTTTGTCTGAAGAAAGATTATGCGATAAAATTTTTGTTTGAGGAAAAATAAAGGCCAGTGAAAGTTTGTCAATGTAGCTCAAAAACAGTTTTATACCTATTATTCATGTTTTATTCTCATCTTTCGCCATAGTTGGGCCTTCGACCTCATGCTTCTGTGACGTCATCAAAGGACATACCTCTTTCACCTGCTTGTGCTCTGAGAAAAATGCGGCCGAAGCAGAGAAGATTCATCGTCCTTGGACAACGATAAAGTCTCGGAAGGGAAAATCCAGGACACGCGGCCGGTTCGTAAAATAACGAGATTTATTTTATGGACAGAGATGGATCGGCCGTAAAACGTCGCTTGGAACGACCTGTGACGTTTTTCCTGCTTCTTGTAACGCGGTAGCACAAAGCGGCACCCAACGTTCTCGGCGTTTTCCTCTTAAAGCAGCGCATCCGACCTACGCAGTTTTTTAATCCATTACTCGTAGCTAATAGATTACTTGTAGCTAATACTTAACCATCAACAAAAGCGTGATAAAAATTTAATATTATCATCAGTAATATCGAATAAAACACGAACATTATCGTTTTTATATAACTAAATATTAGTAATTAAATGAAAATTAAACTGTTAATAAAATTATATAATTATAATTATTCTTTATACCGTATACTCTTTATTTATTATTTGTAATTGCTTCTTAATATTTATAAATCTGTAAGTGTTCATTTTAAAAATGGAACTGAATGGCAGAAGATAACAACAGAGGGAAGAACCCCATGATGCGTGTTGATGTTTAACACGTGACTCTATTTCGGGTTGATTCATAGCCAAGTATTTATTTTCGAGAATGGTTTCCCTAGCTATAAAGTGACGTGAAAGAAAAAATCGTTACGCCTGTCATTTTAGAATCATAGCATAGAGCAGTTTTGTACAAACTCGAGAATTTACGACACCTTTCCTTAATAGATTTTTCGGCTAATCGTCTTCCCTTTTTCACAAAAAAAAAATACAACAGTGTTTCACTCATATTTCTTGCACAGCTACATATTTCACGACTAGCACTATGAAAATCTGTCTTTAAGTCCTAGATAAACATCAAACAACCGAAGCACAACGTTCGACCGTTGATTTATCCACCATTCACAAACAACGGACATTAAAATGCAAGCGAATACTCGCCGCTCTGCAACGTCGTCGCTCGACGACAAAGTGTTATCGCCCGATGACGACAACGGCAGTAAGAAAATTGCTTTCTTCGCTATGTCGGATTTCCTATCGGAATGGCGAGCACACATTCGACGAACGTGATTCATAAAAGCGGAGCTTTGACAATGTTAAACGCCGCAAGATGAATCACACAATTGACGCGGACGCATTGTTTCGCTGGCGTCGCTATTTTGGGAACTTTTGCTTTTGTCGCGCAAATTAAGCGTCGAATCAAACAATAGCGGTGCGTTTACACGGCAGGATTTTTGGGCGGTAAAATCGAGCGGTTTCCCGCTTGATATAAAAACCGTGCTAAAAAAACAAGCTTGAAAAATTCTAGGAAAATGTTTGAAAATTTTTGATCAAATGGGACAAATTGTAAAATACAGTAGGTTTCTTCTTTAACCTTTAAGTAAATAGGTGGTTTAAAGATACGCAAGTAGATACTCCGGGCGCTCAGAACAGCTAAAAAATTTTTAATTCTACAGTTATATTTCTTAATTCTATATTGTGTTTAGTTATATCCTTAAGTTATAAGATAGAAAAATGTAAAAATAATCAAGACTTCTCTGAGCAATACTGTCTATTTTTCTTCAAAACAAGGTTTTAAAGGAAAATACGTGATACATCTGGGATTCTATAACCACTCTACTTACTTACAAGGTTAATCCTTAACACACAATGATTTTCCGATCCTTTTTACCACACACACAATGGGTCGTTCATATTTTCCACACGATTTTTAATTTTTGTCTTTTACAAGTATACACAAAAATTATTAAGTGATTCTTCTTACATAAACTAAAAAAATGTCTAGTAAAAAATGAAGGAATCAAAAGATTCTGATTTATCAATCAGAATTCCGATTATCTCATTAGAATTTAATAGATTAATCCAAAAAATTCTAATTAATTCATTTTCAACTAGAATTCCAATTAATCCAGACATTTTTCTCATATTTTAACATTTTAGAAAGTATTTGTGAAATTAAAAAGAAGAAAAGAATAGTGCATTATTTAGCCAAGTGCTCCTAGTATTTCAAAGAAAAGAAATGCACAGAACACGAATGATTCAATCGTGCGAATGCTAATAATAAAAGTTAAGATTATTATCGGTCACAGATAAATCGAGCGTACGTTCTGTAATGCAACACTCCAGAAGACGTTGTTCTGCAAAACGCGTAAAGTAGCGGATTATCGCAAAAACACTTGCGCAATACACCGAAGCGAGACGCGGCGAGAAGGAGAGAGTGAGACCGCGATAATAATCACGAGCAACGTCGCCGTCGTTGCCATCGTCGTAGACTTTTCACGCGTGTTAATCAATCGGTTTTCCAGCCGTGAGAGATATAAGAAGTTGCCGGCTAGGTGCAAGGTACATCTCGTTGCACGTGCCGGCTATCAATCGATCGATCGGCATTTCATCTAACCAACGGTGGAATTGAAAGCGCAAATCGTGGCGGTCGACCCTGACTTTTCGAGCCGATCGATTATCTCGAGACAACGCAACGTTCAACACGCTTCCTATACAACCGTTCACTACTGAGAGATGATATTTAATATCTGTAGATGACAGACCCATCTTAATCGTGAAGTTTAAGTAGGAATGCAACACAATACGTTCGTGCGATAAACGTCAGGACAGTCAACGCTTAATTGGATTAATGTTTTCAAACAAGTAAATGATTATCGCATCGAGCTAACGTAGAATTTCTTCGGTGACCTTACATCGTTCTGTGATTACTGAGAACTCACATCAACTGTTGCGCGACTATCAATTCCTGATAGCTAAATAAATAATAAATCATCTAAACACTGTTATAAGAGACACAATTTGAAGCAAAAACTTTCGCATTTATCTCAAATATATTTAGTGTCATTTGATGGTAAACAAAATATTACGAGGTCTGTCGCATAAATGTAACATTTCAAAATCTCTAAAAATCTCTAGTTTCGTAAAGCAGCGTCTATGAAATTTTAAACACGTGAAATTTAAATCTAAAGCCGTGAGAAATTAATCAATCACAGTCGAAATGAGGACAATAATTGACTGTGATTCATCATTTTCTTACTTAAGACTTAAGCTTAAATTTTACGCCTTAAAATCTCATTGTATACCTAGACGTCGCTTAAGAGGATTCTTCCACAATTTTTTGTATCCTCTTAAACATCAAACATCGTGATATAATCGTCATTAACGTTCATATTGCATAAATCAATATTTTTGAACAGCGAAAACTCATCAATGACTGCATTTAGCAAAGAAGCTGATTTGCAAATGTGAGATTCTTTAATATGATTGGTACCTCACAGATCTAAATATATCTATTAACTAAATAATAAAGTATAAATCCAATAACAAAATAAAGTTCTGAACATCATAAAGTAAAAGGAGAGAAAGTACGAATTAAACAGTACGTGAATTACTGTGTATATTCACCAATAATTAAACACAACAGTATAAATACATATTACATACGCTGAAAAGTATAAACCAATCATATTAAAGAATCTCACACAGTTGCAGAACTGCTTTTCTACCGAATGCAGCCGATGTTTTTCGCGAATAATCACGAAACTCATCAATGAATGCATTCAACTGAAAAAGTAGTTTCGCAAATGTAATATTTTTTAATACGATTGTTTTCCTTACAGATTTAAATGTATAAATAATAAAATAAAGCTGAGAATTATGAAGTAAAAGGTAGAAAACAGCATAAATTAACGGTACATAAATTATTGTGTACATTCACTAATAATTACATGTTACATTAAGTATAAGTACATGAACTTGTTTAAATGTAAAATTAATTATATTAAAGCACCTTATAACAGTTGCAGAGTTGCTTTTTCTGTTGAGCATAGCCAATGACGGCAAAAAAAAAACACCTTTGCAACTATTGTATGATTCTTCAATATGGACCGGTTTGTACATTTAGATCCGCGGTGAGGAATTAACGAGCAAAAACGAATCACATTAAAGAATCTCACAACAGTGGCAGAACTTTTTTTTGCCGAATGCAGTCGATATTTTTCGCGACCTTGAATAATCACGCGTGACCGGCTACCTAACAAACGATTAAGTCGTAAGGTCGCTGGTGAACCAGCTTTTCCGAGTAACGAGGATTAAGCTGGCGCGACATTTCGCGGCGCAACGTTGGCTGATTACACGTTTCGCAACGAAACCATCGCGAGCTAGCCGGCCAACCAACTCGTAATTCTCGCAAAGAAAAGAGGACTCGATTCTCACCGTGCGTTCAGGAGGAGCGAGTAGCAGCAATGACGCCTGCTGTCGTCGTCGTCACGTAGACCGAGGACGATCTCGTCGGGTTATCACTACTATTGCCGGGATAATCACACGAGGCACTCGTCAACGACGGCGAAGGCACTCTCATTCTCTCGCCGGGTTGGCGCGTCGTGACGTAAGCGGCACGAGGGGGAGCGGCTAATCCAAGAAGCGCGCGCTCTCCTGCTCGTTGCACACCGGGGGAATAAATCGGGGGTGAAAGCCGGGATTTAAAGAAAACCTCCTTCGGGGAAGGTAACACTCGTGGGACGTTGAGAGAACTATTCCGCGAACACTGCGTCGCGCACTCGCGGCGATGACATATCCCGATAACGAGATAGATAGACGACGGGAAATCCAGCGACTGAAAGTGACGGAGCGAAAAACACTATTCCGAGGGAAAGAGGGGGAACTGATATCCGCACCAACACTGCGTGTCTCGCGCGAGACAACGCGATTATCTTTCTCTTTCTCTCTTTCTTTCCACGCAATTATCTGTAAACGGCCCCACACACACACAACACACACGCACGTAAAGGACAAAGATGCACACTCACGTGAATTGGAAATCGTACGGGTTATCGAGACAAGTGACGAGAGACCCGCGAACGAGAAACGTAGGAACGAGCGTTCCGCACCAGACGATGGTCGACGAGAAACTGGCACCTTCCGGTCGAGACGGGGCGAAGGGCGCGGGGGACGGGAGCGAGATAGACGCGCACGCCGAACGAGATATACACGGACACACGATCGTACGTATGTGGGTGCCCGTTGTGTATCGGTACGCGAGAGGAGCGAGCGCGTGTCGGGCGATCCGAGAGAGCGCGGCGCGGAGAGAGGGATGGAGACCGAACGAGGAAGAGCGAAGAGTGGGAAAGAGGAAAGGAAGAGCGGGGCAAGGGAAGGAGGACGGAGGGGAAAATCCGCGACACTAGCGACCACCGTCACAGAGACGGCTCTGACTACTCCTCGCTCTTTCAACGAGAAAACCTCCGAGATGGAGAAAGACGTGAGATGTAGAGAGAGAGAGAGAAAATCACCGAGAGAGCTGCACACGCCGCGAGAACACGAGGAGAGGAGAAAAAGGCGCGCGAGCGCGCGAGTCGGTATGCGTCCGGTGATTTTCGTGTGCGTGCACGTGGAAGAGAGAGAGAGAGAGAGAGGTTCGGCAAGAGATTGAACCGAGAGAAATCGCGAGAAGGAAGGAGCGAGAGTTATATCGGATCGAGAGATACATACAGAGAGAAGGGAGCGAGACAGAGGAGTGGGAGGTTATCAAAATGGCCGCGCGCGCAACCTACTCCACGTCCTCCTCCTCCGCCACCTCTATTCCTACGCCACTATTCCTCCACCTCGTCCGAGCGCGCCGCACCGCGCCACGCGGAAACCGCCAGGCGCAATGCCGTCCGATATAATGGTAGTGGACTATCGTGACAGTCTAGCAAGCCGCTGGTGGTAGTGGCTCGTGCTCGATGCGGTGTAATGTATATAAGTCGGTGAAACGACGGGTTCAGAGAGCGGGAGAAGGAAACAGAAGCTGTCGCGCGCGCCGTCCTCGCCAAGTCGGGATGAAGAAGAACCCTTACGATATTCAACGAGGCACTCGGATTTTCCGGTCGAAAGTTATTGCAAAATGATCGAAAAATAACGGGCAAATTATTTTAACGGCAAATCAGAATCATGAGAGACCTCTGTGATTCAATAATAATTTAATTTAATTCATCAAACTAAATTGTAATTATTGATAAGATACTACATGTAAACAAACAAAGATACAATAAAATGATTTCAAGAGACATTTGGATTTTACGGTCGAAAGTTTATCGCGAAAAGATAAAAAAATAATAGGCTTGAAAGGTAATTAAGAGAAACGTAATTAAATAACAATTAAATAATTAAATAATTGAATTAAATTTTCATTAAATAAAATTATAATCATTAAGAAGAGAGTTAAAAAATACATAATAAAAAATAGAAAGAAGACAAAAAATAGTTAGAATAAATAATATATATAGTTAATAGAAATAAACGTTACATTCTTGATGCAATTCTTAGCAAAAATTGATGTAAATCGATTTCATCAATGATAAAAAAAAGAACTTCATTAATAATCAACTACATCAACTTACATATCCATGGCAAAACCTATTTATGCCGGGGTGTAAATAATTAAAAGCAGATAGCTCACTGTTTTAGCTGTGACGATTAATCGTCGTTTATGAGTAATAAGCGCGGCGGCAATTTGTTTTGGGATATTGCGCGAACGACAAGACACCTGCATTATGCACGCGCGTTTCGCGTGCGCGATCCATAATTACGATAATTAACATGTCGCGCGTAATGTAACACGAAACACAGAAATAATTCAACAGCGTCGCAAAAAATCGGACGGCGCCAATTAATTCACTCCCCTCTGAGGAAAGGAACTCTAATTGCACGTGGCTGATTTCACTATGTATGAGCCTATGCATATGCGTGTACGTGTACGGGCGCGTATGTATGTACATATTTACGCGGTCGCAGAGTAAAAAAAAGCTTCCCAACGAGATCTTTTAATGTTCCGCGAGGACCTCTGTGAAGTTGACTTCACTTTTTCAAAATTAAAAAAAATTAGCAAAATTCAAGTTACCCTCTTTCCGACAAATTTTAGAATTTCTAATCTATTTTAAAAAAAGTTCCGTCGATTAAAATACCATATAAAGAAATAACGTCTATGTCCACCAATATAGATTAACTTTAATCTAGGTTTAAAACACTCTTTATTCCCTTTCTAATCCTTGGACATAAAAAAAGATAAACGTAAAAATTAAGATTAAAGTTAATCTATACTGGTAGAAACATGCATGAAAGAACCATCTTCATAATTTTATAAACTTAAAAAGCTGTAACTTTCTTATTCACGATTTTAGCGCTTTAATTGACCTCCGTGAAAGGTTAATCTCTTCAGACCCTGTATATATTGTAATGTACTTACATCAATTTTGAAAACATCGATTAAAATAATTTAATTCTATCAATATCATCTGAAATCGAATGTACGTAGTAACGTATGTTGGAAAAATAGTCAAAATTCTGAAAAAAATTAATTGTTCAGTACAAATTACTTATTAAAGTATGAATTAAAAAAAATTTTGTAACATGGTTTCAATTGTCAGGTCTAAAGGAGTTAAGACAGAACATGAGCGTTTCCCTTGCAAATGATTCGAATTAAAAATTATCAATTGCAATGCAATCCCCACCCCGTCGCTCGATATGGAGTGCATAATATCATATTAAACTCGCTTTGAAATTCGAGATGTATCCGTTGACTTCACCTATAAGATTAATTTTCGAACAAAGCGCTTTACAGCGAAAACAGTGCTCACGGCGTGAAGCGGCAATGGTGGCGGCGGCGTCTGTCGGTTTCGGCGGGCGGTTGACTGCGAAAACCGTCTTGCATATAATGCACCGGATCGATACACGCGCGGTCCCGCGCACAGCGAATGCGAAAATGTAACAATCGCCGTTACATTGTAGCACGGCAGGAATCGGACGACAGAAGTACCTGAACAGAGTTCACTAATTTCTCATCCTAAAATTCCATAACTCTTTCCTGATTTCAGACAAAATTCTATATTTTCCCTGACTTTCGACAATACTTTGAAATTTTATGTTTTCATCCTAATTCGAAAACCATCAAATATTTTGTTGAGAGATCAATTTAACAAAGCAATGTACATTACTATTAAATGCAAGTAGTTGGCCATCAATTGTTTGCATTTAATTGTTAAGTTGGTATATTTCAAAATTGCATAAGTGTAATGTATGAATATTGAACTTCTTTAAAGTCAAGAATTGTCATTTTCCAGAAAATTTTGTAAAATTCCCTGATTATTTGCTGATTTCTTTAATAATTCGCTAATATTAATATTTTCCTAATTTTCAGTTTTATGACAAAATTCTGTTCGATCTAATCAAAGGTAAAGAACTAAGTGAAGTAGAAATTTCAGGATATTTTTTCGAAACAGAGTATAGATAAAATAACTTGTCACGTCTGTTCTAAAATCGCCACGTTTATTTCGAATATCATAAATTACCATGTAAATAGCAAGCTTCAACATTTGATAATCTATCATCATCTTTCTTACACAAAGATTCTTTCTATTCGTGTAGATAATTATTTATTAAAAACGCGACAACAGGAGCATAATTTTGTTCAATCTTTACCAACTCCTACTCTGTCCAAAATGTATTTATGTTTGAATCAAAATTTGAATATAAAATGAGAGTAAAAACTGAATATAAAATAAGAGCAAAAATAACAATCGATGGTTTTTCCTCGGGTAGATTTTTTATTTTTGAATTCATAAGACTGGATTCGGACCAATTTGGATCATGTGAAACAAAAAATTTGGTCTTTCTGTGTCAACTTCTATTTGCAAATTTCTCATACGTCTAGCCGATCTATTATAAGTCGACATAAAAATTTTATCCATTCTTTTAATACCTCCACGCGATTGTTCGATTTTTCGGGCAACTAACAATAAAAACGTTCTTGCATCATTTTTTTTCTATTCCACGTGTTGTACATAATACTTGCTTAGTCACGCAATATATCTCATTTGCTACGACATAACTCAAAAAGCAAAATTATCCATAAAATTTCAATATTTTAAATCATTAAAATTTTGTTATAGATTTATTCCGAAATGTAATTTTAGGGTAATAATTGATTATAGAGAAATAAAAGTATGTTTAGCTTTTAAAGTATGTTTCTCTATATTTTACATCTTTTAAAGCATTTTTCTTTTAAAATATGTTTTCTCTTTTTTTTTTCTTTACGTTTTCATTCTTTAATTTTTCTGGAAGTAATTAAAAAATAACAATTTTTGAGTTACGTAATTATTACGGGCAATAAGTGATATGTGCAGCAATAATTACTGAATAATGAGAAGAGAAGAAATTATACACTTTATCATACGATACGTAACAGGCGAAGAAACGATGATAGCAGTTCCAGGAGATTCAAGTGGAAATCATTCGAAGTAACTCATCCCTGTTGATACTAGTGGGTGAGTTTCGAAGTCAAACGCCATCAAGCCGTCGTCTGTCAATCACTTCGCTAAATTGGCGTACTGGGAAATCCCAATGGTTCCACCATTCGGCTCGATCTCTCGCGTTGACAATCGCAACAACCACCAAGTCCATCTAGTGACTGGCTCATGTCCTGACCTACACCGTGGCTTTCTGTTGTCCGTCGTTGGAGCGGAAGCGAGAGGAGGGAAGAATTCGAGGGAAAGGGCCGATCGTAGGTCTGTTTTCTATAGCTAATCTAGTGTACACTTTTGGAAGTAAAGTGAAATAGATATTTGATATTTGGCGAAAGCGAGAAAGAGAGAAGGTTCTATAGGCCAATACAATAATAAAAAAAAAAGAAACCCATTGTTTGCTTTTGTTCAACGTAGTCCAGTATATGGTTGTCATAATTTCATGGTCATTAATCTTCTCGCAGGCATACTAGGTCTTTTTGAACCACAGGCAAACCACTCCCAAATTCCTTGGCACGAATTTAAATTTTTATCAAATAAAAGTTTTAACATTTAAGTTAAATAACTATTTGACAATGTAGCAGAAATGTTGAAAAATAATCTTGAATTTCTATAAATTTTTCGAAAGCCTAGAACAGTAAACAAATTTAGACTGCGGACAAAAACGACTCAGAATGCCTATAAAAATATGTGCGCCTACGAAAAGTTAATAATTCTTTATTGTTAAGAATCTATAATTTATGATGTTATTTATAAATAACGTTAAGTCATTTTTTTTTTGCATTAACGCTATTAATTTAAACCCTCTACCTAAAAATACGTCTTTTTTCAAACTAAATTCGGAACGTGACTTTTAGGTATGTTATTCTTAAGAAAACGGAAACCGGGACAAAGAAAGGGGAAAAGAAAAGATTCAACAAAGATCTGTTTGTCTTTTCTCTTCGGCGACTTCCGTTTACTTTTCCTTGACCGTCATCCACCACTCTGTTATTATCTCGAGTAATCGATTATGCTCCTGAACCACCGCTATATCATCTTAACCTTCACATCGAAGTTCTATTTTTAAGTATAAGGCTTTCTTGAAATCAGGTAATTATTGAAAATCACACGCTATCCGTTTCATTTCATTATATTAAACTGGAAATTACACGCTCATGAATAAGAAATTCGAAATAAATGATTATTTTCATGGATCATATATGTAGAGTATTCCGTGGATCAATGTTTCTTCTCTCATCACAAATAACCAATTGTGATAATGTATAAGCAATTAATAAATAACGTTTAATTATTTTGCAAATATTATCCATACATTATGTATATTAGACACAAAAGAGAATAAAATTATTATTATTAAATACAATTACTCGTATTTTCATTAACTTGTAAAATACCATGATAATTTAACTTTAAAGTCTTTTGAGGATAGCAAATTCAAAACATATCCTTTGAATCGTTACTGGGAACATTTAAAATAATTTTCATAATTAAATTATTATGTATTTAAATTATATCAATTTATTATTTACTTTGGCGTGTTTATTGTAGTCTATGACTGCTTGTTCTTCATGTTCTTTGTCTCTACACTGTTAAGAATGTAGGAAATATAAAATGGGAAGTCTAGATAAAAGAAAAAAGAGATGAACCGTATTCGCCTCTCGAGTAGCTTCCTGATTTATCGCACTTGTTATCTATTAAGGAGACGATAACGCTTCAAGTTATGGTCTGTCTGTCGCCAAGAATGAAACAAAATAGAGCTTCTCTTTTCTTTACGTAGATAAACGCGCAACAATGTTACGAGATAACGGTCTTTATCAGGTCGTACGGCTCCGATCACAAGCGACGAACAAGTTGTATAACGTTAGAATTGATCGTGTCACCTTCCACGACATGAAAATTATACGTGCTATAAATTATTTCTCGGAACCAGGAAACATTTCTCTCATAAAATTATTTGTTAGAAAATAATATGCAATTATTTAGGTTGAATTAATCATAAAATTATATATTCCGTCTGTAAATAATAATAATCTGCCTTAAAAGATAATAATTTTGTATACTCTGATGAATCAGTCTCCCTTTTCTCCTTAGTGATAATTTAATTATATGTAAAATTTCAATTAGAATAAAACATATAGTTTCCAACAAGTCATTAATTGATAATAATAATAATCGTCATTAATTGAAAGGCTATAATTATTAGAAACAGCGACAGAATGGCAAAAAGGCAACCTATAAAAATATTGAGTCGTGCAAAAATTTTTGAAGCAATTTCACGGAATTAAATAACGATTACGGGGAAATGCAAATACGCATTCGTGCAAGAAGAGAAAGAGAGAAAATCGTGGAAATCGTATCTGCCTGAATTAATCAGCGGCCACAGCGATCTATTCGTCATCTTGTCGAGATAATTATTAAATCGTGGGGGACTTAAACATTTTTAAAGGACAATTATTTCTGACGCTATTCAGTCGCAAAGCTGAGACACGCTATTAAATGTTTAAAATTAGATGAATGTGGCAACAGTAAAAAAACTTTACTGGCACTTAATTTTTTTTAGGACGTTAAAGGTCCACCGAATATTCAAGCTTATTGCAACAAGGTCTCAAAATTCTTTCTCATCACTGACATCAACTATATTAGCACGCTTAAATCTCTCTCTCTCTCTCTCTCTCTCAACTTGTTAAAAATATATTTTAAATAGAATGTCATACGAAAATGTATAATTCTTATGTTTACGATTTACGAAGAGTTCTATTAAAAATTTGTTTCAAAGTAGAACTGCTGCATTTATGAAATGCTATTAATCATTTAATATTAATTCAATTAAATTTATATAGTTGTATGAGAAAATCATGGATAAACAATTCTTCATTTCAAACGTGACTAATTTTAGATAGAAAAGATCAGTATGAAATAATGATGTTGTAATTCTTTCCTATTTATAAAATAGTAGCTGCGCCTGTAATTAGTCGGACGAATAAATATCAGAAGCTTTTAATAGGATTGCAGTACCTTTGGAAACACAATACTACGTGCTACCAATAAAAATACGTGAAATAAATATGTGAAACAGCCGCGACTTTATGGAAATTCGAATCGCAGCGCGAAACACGAGAGATAATTTACGCCGTGTCCTCGGTATCTGTGGAAATGCGCGAGGCTATGGAATAAATTCAACGCCACACGAATAAAGGAGCCAACTAAAACGAGGATCGCTTCTCCTTGCCGCAATTACGGCCTGGAATAAACCCGTTTTTGATCATGGAAAAAAATTCCGACCGCAATGAATTTCGTGAGTTTCGGAAACGTGCTGAATATTTTCATCAAATATACTCGTCAGTTTTCAATGTCGAGTTTCTGTGTAATTGAATATCCATGTCAAAATTTTTTGTTTTTTCAATTAATCATTTTACGTTAAGTTAATATATTAATCTGTTGTTTTATTCAATTACATATAAAAATTTAAATAATTTTCATCAATGACTCATAATAGTTTCAATTTATATGATCCCGAATTAACGCCAAAATTAATACCAATATAAAATCGCCAGAAAAATATTCAACATAACAAGATATAATTCAACGGAGAGATTTGGCTTCCCATTTTAAATTTCACTTGTAAGTTTTAAATAATCCCCCTTCCCCTATTCAGAAAGGAAAATACATTTCAAATAAGAAGTTTGTAAAAATTTCACTTAATTGCTTTCATAATGTATATAAGTTCATATGATTCAAAATCGCTCTATATACTTTTAGTACCTATCGTTAACTAATAATTCAACATTCGGTCTGCATTTCTCAGTTGTTTTCGCCAAGCGAGATGACCGACTTTCACAAATAAACGAAAATAAATATCCATTTCGTAAGAGACAAGCGTTATTCCTTACAGGGTTCATCTTCGAGTCATTATCGCAAGAAGAAACGTTCGATTTTCATGTAAACGACGCGCGCGATTTCTTTCTCTACTGCCGATGAGACTCGAGGTAATAATAGAGTCGCCGAAACCTAGATCTTAGTCAGCGGATTATTTTTATCTGCGCACCGCGCGAGAGCGGGACGAATTTCATTTTCCACCTCGCTTGAACGCGGCGGTTTCTACAGCGATTTATATCTCCCTGCCTTTGGCCTTGGATGTAACTAGCCAGCTGATTTAAGAAAATACATGGCAAATATACTCGAGATCATACGATCAAACATTATGACACGGCAACCACAACTGATAACGACAATAATAACAATATTTGTATAAATCCCGATTGCGAACGATTATGCAAAGAAAAATATTCAGAGATAATGATTCAATTCCAAAATTACGTAATTTATCGAATCGATTTACATCAAATACATAACATGATCAAACAATTATTTATTATACGCACACAGACACACACACTATACAAAAAAATGTTAATTTTAACTTAAGGACATATAGTGGATTTTTTCTGAGACATGTAAAAATGTTAAAGTTAACAGTTTTTCAGGAGCACTCTTTTGTTTTATATTGTTAGAATTACACTGTTAAATATCGAAAGAGCAATAATAATTCAATCCCTTGAATTAAATAATATTTTGTTATTTTTAACTTCCATGTAAATAAATCAATCTTGGTTAGTTTCGAAAACAAACAACGTCCATGTTAACGCACGCACTTAGTAAATAATAAACTAAATTTGAGTCAATTCTGATACATTTTCTTGAATTAAATTGTTTAATTTAAAAAATGTATTAAACTTGATTCAAATTTAATTTACTATTTACCAAGTGCTAAAAGTGCATTTACTTAGTACGTACGTTAATGGATGTTGTTTACCCCATTGTTTTAATTAAATTAACGACTTATTGAGTAAAAGCATCTATAGAAATAATTAAAAATAATTTAAATTGAGTATAATAACATTATTTAACAGTACAATATAATCTTTTTTATCAAATATCTTTACTTTTATCATTAAGCATTTCAACATTAGTAATGTAATTAACTTTCACACACGCACGCGCCTAACGGTAATATATTCCAAATTACATATAACTTTTATAATTTATGATCATTAAGTCAAGGTTCAAGATTAAATTTCAGATAAAAAAAATTATGAATTATTTACACAAGAAAAAGAAAATTATTTGAAATCAACAGATATTCTATGTACATATATACGATCGCGTAAAAACTCGCGTGAAAAATCGCGAGCGATCGGCGTGACAACATAATGATGCATTATGACATCCGCGAATAGAAAGAGTTCGCGTCGAGTTTGTGCCTGTAATTACGACAAGGTTTTCCGATCAGGTCGCATAAGCTAGCGTCGCGGTGTCCACTTTTGTTGCTCTAGGATGTAGTTAGCTCTCGGTAAGAAGCTACAGGCGTGCGGTTGTGTTCCATTGCCCCAGATAAGACCAACTACCTCACCCATCGTACACGCGCGTACGTTCCTTCCCCTTCTCAACTCGTGACACCCTGCAATACCTTACTTCACGAGAAGAGCGGAATGGCCTCTTATGTTAGCGAGAGCTTAGGCGAGGACGCCACCGGCAATGCGTATATAAAATTTCTCGTTCCTGTCGACGCTAAAGCCTCGCGAAATATCGCCGATACTTCTCGGGGCGCTGTATAATAGGTCGACGGAAGCAAGTTTTATGGGCCGCTACGGAATTGGATGAGTTGAGATTTTACGCTGGTTTATCGCGATGAATCCCGAGGAAAGTTTTCTGCGTCGAGTTCAACCGGCAAGTCTTGGGAAACTAACGATATTCTCCGTAATTATCGCGAAATTACTATGATCCCGCTTGAAGTAGCGCGTTCAGATTTCGATGGAAGACGGAGAACTTGTTTTTAAAACGGGAAATAGTCACAAATGCTTGAACGTTACTCTCTGAGTTCGATTTATCGTCGCCGATACAGATCTTTCGATAGCAAAAACGGGGGAACATTAAATTTAAATATCCATCAATTATGATTTCTAAAACAAAATTATAAAATCTGTGTAATTTTCATAACGTCTATCATAAATGATTTAGATCCGAGATTTATGATAAATAAAATAGATGCATCTTGAAGAAAAATGTTTAGATAATCTATTACTTTATAAAATGAAATCAATAGGAAAAAGAACCAGATTTCAGAAAGTAATAAAGATATTACAATAAAAAAATCGTTTTAACTCTCCGCCTGCAACTAAGCTATTTCAAGGCAATAATATTTATGTTTTGATTATAAATTTTAGAAAAAATAAATTTAAATCTTTTAAATTACAAAATAAAATACAATTCGACTTCTGTAATAGTACAAACTTAGCTTTGACAATATCAGAATTTTTCAAAATATTAGTATATAATTCAAAACAATAAAAAATCTATTTCGTTTTTCAAAGATACTTATTGCTAACGAAAGAACAAAAATTCGTATTGTGTTGTGTGTGTGTGTGCCGGCAGAGTTAAAAATCTAAATTATAATATAAGTTCGTAATATTAGAAAGTACAATGAATTGTATTTTCTAATTGAATTTACTTTAGATTGCAGAGATATTTTTATGTGCCAAAAAGGCACGTTTTAACGCAATTAGTTTCATAAGGTGGACTAAAAGGAACAGTGTCGTAACGCACACAGGATGCACCAAAGTCGAAAATGACTTTCTCCTCCATTAACCGGAACGGTTTGGCGAACGGATGTGCAATAAATTTCGTTTCGGCGCATCTGTGGACACTTATACTGTTCGATAAAGCGAAAACGATCGAACTTCGCTGTTAGAAACGAGTGATTTTAATTGACGTCGACTTGTTCGATCCGTCACTCCGTTATGAGTTATTGCCACGGATTTGGGCTGCACTGTCAGTTAAAAATTGCCACACTAATTGTAAGTAATATACATATATCTTAAATACGAATTTAGCTTGTGTCAAATACATCTCGTAAGTTCTACGAAAATTGCGAGACAGAAAGACGTATATTGTCATTTAACGATTTTACTTTCTCAACAGAATATTTTTAAAATATAAAGACCAGTATATTTAAACTAAAATATAAATATCTTTCATTTCAACTAAAATATAAATAATGTTTTCGTCAAAAGAGAGAGATATTTACACAAAAATAAGTCAAATTTAAAGTAAAATATAAATGTCGTTCTATCATTAAAAAAAAAAAACAGAAAAACTGGAAAACATATATGATCGTTATTAAAATAATAAGAATTTTGGACTAAGTATTTTTAAATAATAAAAAATATCCAGCAATTTCACTTTTATAGTCTTTCAATTAATATAATTCGCTTCATTCTTTAAATAATTCTCTAAATAACTGTCAGTCATTTAAAAAATTCTAAATATGTAGTAATAATAAGAATAGTTGCGTGATATGTTATATTAGCATATTTATTGCACGATTAAAAAGAACCAGAGTGACGGATTTAACATCCTTTATTAAGATATTACTTCACACCGCGGAAAGCAAATGTTGATGCATTTACGTGCATTTTCGCAACGTACGCAACACGTGTTGTTTCCTCGTCGCGCACAAGAAGTCGATAATAATTTGCAAATATATAGCCGACAAATTTGCTCGCGGCGATGGCAAGCTCGAGCAAGTTGGAAGGCGCGACATCGCGCGGTCTCTTATTTTATAAATTACAACGAGGGTTACACCGCACTGTCGTTGAATATACACGAGACACAACCAACCCCATCTTGTTTATGCTCTGGGGACAGACCGAACCTTTTCACGCCGACGCCTGGTTTAGCTCGTTTCGCAGAAGGAGTTAATTACGTACAAAACCTGAGACGGGATGCAAAAATAATTATATCTGCACGCATTACTGCAGTTGCATTCAATGCAATTAATTATTCGATTTAATTTAATTTACGGATTATTTCCTTTGCGTATTACTGTTGTGACCCATTTTTTAAATTGCAATGAGATAATAAGATAAAAATATGTTAATCCGCAAGAAAAGTATTTTTAATCAAAATAGCCAGCTCGGGAAAATATAATATATTTTATGTGCGTACACTTTGACAAATAAATATCTGTACGATCAAATACAGAAAAAGCTTTCTTCCAACAATCTTTTCTCTATCATTTTAAACCCATGTTTCAAAAAATTAAGATTGTTTTCCAAATTATGGAAAATTCATGAGAGACTCACAAATATACGATGTCGCAAAAAAAAAACTTTAAATTAGAAATAATTTCCCCCTTGATTATAATCCTTCAGAATAATCGCTCTCTTGCTTTAGCTCGTGCATATGTTTTTCTTGTCGATGCGTGATAAGAGATTACAGTAAATATAAAGAACGAATTATGTACTCGCGGTATTATCGTTGTAATACGCGAGGTGCATCGTAAAGGGAGAGACGCGCGTGTTATGACGGAGCGGCGTATCCATATACCTGTACATACACCATGTCTCGTTTTGCCCGTAGCCGAGTCGAGAATTACTGCGTGTTCCCGCACGTAAAACGCAACACACGCTACTTCTTTTTCACACCAGCGAGGAACGAGGAGAGAGAGAGCGAGAACGAGAGAGGGGAGGGAAGAAGAGAGCAAAGAGATCCGCCGTAATGCAAACGGGGTGGTGCTTTTCCACCCCCGAGCACCACTGACGCTTGCGCGGGCTATTTACGGGTTATCGCGTTATCGGCGCAACATACGTACGTTAACGACACTATATATTTATAATGGCGTTGGTTGCTTTATCGGCCACAGTATCGCCCGGCGGATTGCGAGCGAGTTCGCAAAGCGCTGCCCGGCACTGAGAGACATAACTTTGTTATACATATAGGAACAAATCAAGGGACAACGAATGTGATGATTTGGTAAGGAAACGACCGATCAGTTACTATTGCGAATTATTTCTCATTATTTGTCAATGTATCAAATAATCAAAATCAAATAATCAGTATCGTTAGCAAATAAAGTCTATCCAAAAGATAGGTTAGGTTCTATATAATTTACTTCTATTAGTAATAATTGATTGATATAGCAGACTAGCAGCAATCACAACAAATCAATTTGTTGTCATATATTTACAAATCATTTGTTAAAAGCATGACACTGGCTTGTTAAATTAACGAAATCCTCTCTCCCAGTGAACACGAGCGGTGAAACGAGCTTGCGGCCATTTTTAGACTTAGGCTGATATTCATAATCGGTTCTTATTTTGAGATAGTCTTAAGTAATATCTTAAGATGCTAATACAGCTTAAGATAATCTTGAATATGAGAACCGACTACACAAAGAGACAAATTTTTCTTCGATTATTTATTAATTATAAAACAAAAAGAAATGATTACAGATTCTCAATATTTAAAATAAATACATTTTTCATATATCTTTCATCAAATATTTGAATGTTTTGGTTTATTTTAATCCATCCTGAACAATTGAACAACTGAAATAATGATAATATACACTACCAGTGTACAGGGTGTTACAGATACATACTAGGCAGTACGACGGGTAGCGCGGCAAACTTTGCATGGCCAAGCGTGGTTTAATAGACAATGACAGTGACTTTATAACATAAACTTTATAATATAAATAATAAAACTTTGTAGTATAAACTTTATAATGTATAAAGTCACTGTCATTGTCTATTAAACCACGCTTGGCTATGCAAAGTTTGCCGCGCAACCCGTCGTACTGTCTAGTATGTATCTGTAACACCCTGTACATAGTGAATTCTAAATTCCAAGATTGAGAATATCCGTCTTAATCTGTTATATTCATTGATATAAGTTAAGATTCAGGAAGAATATATTTATTAGGTGTAAGATAAACGTTAAAGTATTATACGTTAACAATAACTGCGGTGTTACTCTTAGTGGTCTTTCTTTATTACTAATTTTATTACTTATAAAAAAATTTTTGATGACGAAATATATTTCGTATAATATATCTCACTAATTGTCAAAAAATAAAATAGATAGCTCATTCGTTAGGAATGAAATTTTATTTCACCGCATTTAAATAAAGATTTATTTCAATAATATAAATATATTTCTCACAAATAAATTTTTAAGTATCTTTTACTCAGTGTATGAATATCGGCCTAAGTGTATTTGCTACGTTCACACGTGCTGCACGCTGCACCACGTGCTCCCCTCACGCGGATCAAGCGATCTTCGAGGCGGTTAATTAAAATCGAGCCTCTTCGGGCAGCATTTTTTGCATGATCGCAGCGTTGCCATCGAAGCGATGAGTGATGAGCTACGGAAATTAGCACCAAGTAGTGTTGCCGTTTTTAGTACAAATATATTTTTTTTTTTATTACATTTTTATCTATTTCAATATACGTCATTACAAAATGCTTTAAATCTATTATATTTTCAGAACTTGATCCAATGGGGAGCCGAGTGGCTCGCCGCTCAGTGCGATTGATCTGTGGATCCGGATTCGATCCCACCTGCGTCCCACATACGCGATTTTTCGCGTTCGCTGTTCGGATTCAGTGTCAAACTGCTGTTTAACGCTCGAGTCCCCTCGAATGTTGACAAACTCTAAGGAGTGCAAATGCAAAAACATAAAGCGAGCCTCTCAGAAGAATGTTATACCTTTTCTCAACGGTCTGAATAAATGACGTCATAAAATATATGTAGGATCGTGCGTATAATATTTAAAAAATCAATATTATCTAATCGTGTATTAATGAATAGATTATATTGGAAAAAATACTCTAAATGTTAATAAATATTTGTTTGAATGATTCTAAGCAAAAATTTACTAAATCTAAACATAAATTTATTTAATACAAAAACCATAAATTTAATTTAGCTATCATTTTTTAAGTAAATATTTATTTGCTACAACTAAATGTTTACTTAGTAGGTATTATTTAAAGAAGTAAAAAAATTAAGATTTAGTAAATTTCTTTTCGTGTAAAAAAAATAGACTGCAATAACATGGCCGTAGAAATAAATCAACATCAACGTTAGAGAAGGATAAGTTTCTCATTACGTCGACGAGCCCCTTGCGTAACATCGCTTCGAATATATCGAGTACCCAGTCATCCTTGGTTACACGGCTATTGATAATTAATTATTTATTAATTCACCTGGCAAAGGCTCCCGTATAATACAAGACACGTGCGTGCACCCATAATGCGATACAGCTTGAGCGAAAAGTAATTATTATTTTAAATCTTGTCTTGTGTCTTGTTAATCTGTCAGGTTGAAATTTAATAAAAAGTCTCAGCGTTTGGTTTCCATATTTTACCTGACATTTATTTAAATATACAGACGACGTATACGCAACACCATGTGAAACGCTCGCGTTTTGTGTATACAAAGTACACACAGCGCTGGAAAGTTGATTAAAAGCCGCTTGTTTCTAAACTGTTGTCGCGATCAACGAACTGCCTGAAAGCACCAACGAATACGTTTTCCGAAACGTTAAAGAGAATCTCTTTCTCGATAACAAGTGTCCCAGTTTGGAGATTAGTGAGGCGGAAGGAGGGAAACGGGCGTGCAATAGGTTACCGAGAGTACTCGGGGGTGAACCATCAAGACCCAACTGGAAATCGATTAACCTGAATGACGATTGTCGAAATGCTTGTAACATTCCTCGGCATATTTGCAAGTAACATCATAGTAATTGTAAATAAAGAGTCTTGAAATATGAAAGCGAAATATTTCATATTAAGTAAATTTAAATCCAATACGTGTAGAGTAGAAGTATACATAATTTTTATTACTGCTCGAACGAATGAGTTAATTTTTAACGAATTCGGTGAACGTACTACTGCATATTGATGCATATTAAAGCCATTGTACATTGATCTAATCTGAATATAAAAGTAAAATGTAAATATCTTGAATGATAAAATATCCAATCCCAAACAGAACGATAAAGTGTATTGAAGATTTCGCGGTTTATATGTGTATTAAAATACACATCTTTACATTGATTTGTATTACGATAGATTTAATATGCATCAGTTCGTCCGAATTCGCTATACATAAAAAAAAGTTACGCTCTTATTATCAATTCTTATTAAGAAACTCTTATTATCAATTAAAGAATAATTTTATAAATTTAAAACATTTATAGGTAATTATCATTTCTAAAAAATATAACACTATAAACTATAGCATTTACAAAAAAATTGTCTTCAATATTTAAAAAATTTTAATGAGAATTGTATTTTTAATATTAATTAAATAATTAATTGAACAATCATTTTATACTCATAAACAAAAAAATTAGATTAAATCAGGAATTAAATAAAAAAAAATTTTGAATCTTATATAACATAAAAATTTCGCTGGTACAATAAACTTGCACAAACCGCGAAATATTTTCTTTCATGTGGAACAGAGTTATAAAATTCAAAATTTATAAGAAAAATCTTTAACGAAACTGAAAAACAGGAAAAACTCCGCGTTGAAATTACGTCGCGACCTCTGATCTTAATGAATTTACCCTTAAATGCGAAATACTTTTATTCGATAATCGTTGTAATTTTTATTTCGCCATACAACATCGAAAGTGCGCCGTAAAAGTATTGCGGTAACTGAGCTTTTTTTCCTATTTAAGATCGATCGAAGGAGACTTAAATAGCCGTAATAAGCCTCCTAAGATCAAACTGTTGCGCCTCTCGTAGACGTCGCGACGCTCTCACCTATTTTTCCACCTATTTTCTTTCCTATTTCCTCGGACCCTTCGATTCGCTGCCACAATAACTGTATCACTCGAGACATAATAATACAGAATAGTCAAATGAAACGAGATCGCTTGCACGATTCGCCGATGGGCATCATCTGCATATCGAGAGAAAATGAGGGAAAAACGGAAACTCGCACGAAAGAGCAGAGGCAATAATATTATCGCTGGGATATCAAGCGGAGATGGATATTTCCCTTTTTTTATGCTCGAATTGTCGGATGTTATCCGATAAGTGTTGAGATTCCTCATAAAGATAATTGACCGGCTTAGTGGCCTTTATTCGCACTTAATTCGGCCTTGAGATCATCCGTGTGGAACTCTCAAGAAGCACGCAATTTCCGTGAAGAAGACATAAGCGTGATCAATATGTCACAACTACTTACAATTAGTCAAATTATTTATTATTATCTTCTACCAACAAAACTTTTACAAATAAGACTATATATAGCTGCTTTCCATTTACACCGATTCTCAGATAATTCTCACTTGAGACGTCATAACTCAGTTGAATGCGTCTGCAGTTGAAATTTCTTTTGCATTCTGACAAGTAAGGGGCTCCGCACAATGAAAGGAACAGAGAACAGAGAATAAGAATTTCAACCTATTAGAAATCATGTATTGTGGAATACGTAGTGTGTATTCCTTTTATTATGTTTCTTTTATTGTGCAAAGCTCCTAAGATTCAACTGAGTTTTTACCCATAATCTGCACAAGATCGAGACTATGTGCTTTAGTGAGTCTCGTAAACTCACTTCAAAGTGAGGTTATGAATCTGTGTTGACATGTGATAACTTTTTACCAAAAGTAAACAAGTAGTGACGTCATTAATCTGATAAAATACTCAGCTCACTTCAGACTCAGTTTCACTTGTGTGTAAATGAAAAGCAACTAATGAAACGCAAGCAAGCATCGCATTTCAATATAGATAAAAATAAGCAAAAGGCTTAATCATTATATTGATAAGTAAAATCTGTAAATAAAGAATAAAAAGTTTTACAAGAAAAAAATCCGTACAAAAGTACAGCTGATGTGCTTTACTGAAAGAATTTGTGTAACAATATTGATGTAGTTAAATTATCTCACGTTAATTGACTTACTGGCGACGATTTATAAGAGAAAAAATAAATTTTTGTATAAAAAAAGCATAGTAATAGATTTCGAAGATTCATCTTTTGCGTCGAATATATTTTCTGGAAACAGGAAATAATTAGATAAAATAAGATACTTCCACAATCGCGCATTGCGTGATTGTGGAAGTATCTTATTTTATCTAATTATTTCCTGTTTCCAGAAAATATATTCGACGCAAAAGATGAATCTTCGAAATCTATTACTATGCTTTACAAAAATTTATTTTTTCTCTTATAAATCGTCGCCAGTAAGTTAATTAACGTGAAATAATTTATAAATAGTTCAATAAAAAAGGTATTTGTTAACAAAAATTTATTTATAAAAGCAACATAAAATTGGACTTTAAATTCAGAATAACATTTCTACGAGGATAAATTAAGATTTTATTCATTGTTAAAAGTTGCTACTAAGTGTAAAATGTATCAGCCGCTTACATCACTCGGTTACGTTTGGAAAGAAAATATTACGATAGAATAATACATATTTTTTTTGAGCAATTTCAATCTTAAATTGTCTATTTCTCACTTAATCCTGGAAAAAGAATGATTAACTATGTTTGAATATGGTCGACATCATTTCAAACTAAATACAATACAGAGAAATTAAGAAACCTTTCCTTTGAAAGATTCTCAAAAGCCTAATCCTTTCTCGACAATAATAGAGGAAAATCGCCGATACTGACATAGGTCTCCTAAAGTGACACACCCCCTTATTTTTCGGAAACTAAATATTGCACTTTATTAATACTAACAATCATGATATGTTTTTTAGCTAAAGAAGTACAAACTCATAATTCGTAGGCTTGTGGCTTGTTTCCATATCAAATCAGCTAAAAACGAATTCTACAAATGCGAAAATAAAATTCTTACGATTTTCTTTTGCAAATTGTGAGGTTTAAATAATAGTGATTATATTATTGATAATATTACGTCATTTTAAATACTTGTAGTTTCCGAAATAAGTTTTATTTACATTATTTTTTCTCTTAGTCTTTTCATAATACGATTTTTAATTTAAAATTGAGGTGCAGCGCAAACCGACACATCTGTCCGTAAAACAGACCATGAGCTAACTTAATCTTTATAATGTTGCTTTATAGTGTCAAATAAGTCTATTGGAGCTGAAGGCAATCGTGCATATATGGAACAACTCTAGAAAAACTATCGCATTACATATTTACATCTTGCAGAACTGCTACTAAACGTCTTCAAACGACTCGAACGGCACAAGTCGCCCTGACTATTGTGAGCAGGATGGACCTGTCTTGCCTATGCTTCGGGTATTGCATCATCTTGCCCACATTTTTTGAAGAGCGTTTCCGGCTTCGACTGTGATTTGCATTACATTATTTCATCTATTACTCTTTTAAGGCCAGTCTACAATACACGGAGTAAGAAGTAAGAGTAAGAAATTGACCAATCACAGTCGATTATTCTTCTCACATTCGACTGTGATTGGTCAATTTCTTACTCTTACTTCTTAT